>NC_135213.1:40006699-40024199 GCF_052324685.1 Brachyhypopomus gauderio
TATTTAGGATATACTGCCGATTGAAGCCTTAAGCAACATGGAGTTGGGAAAGTGGTGGTCTTGTGTGGTCAGTTTGAGTCTGCTCGCTGTCTTCAGCTCAACGAAGGGTGCCAATCACTGTAAGTATTACTGCGTGTATGAATAGTTCACTGCGTTGAAGTTTGATGGGTTTATTTCTGAGTCTGACATTCAGTTATTTGATGGCATAGGCAGTTACATCATGTTATCGGCTACACATTAATTCGCTTGTTTTATTAAGGCGCATATTTTATTCCATGGTATAAAGTGTATGGTATATTACCAACGCAGATTTAGAAAACGAGCCGCGTTTCTGTAAAACTTACTCGAATGCGTATTAGTCAAATTAACTTTTAACGGATGTGACAAAGCCGGTCCGGTGACCTCTGGACCAGGTGTGATGCAGAAACGAGCCCCTCACCACACCAGGTGACGGATGCGCAGACAGCACACACATACCTGTATGGTCCTGTGGCACAGATGCACAGACGTGTGTGTGTGTGTGTGTGTGTGTGTGTGTGTGTGTGTGTGTGTGTGTGTGTGTGTGTGTGTGTGTGTGTGTGTGTGTGTGTGTGAGAGAGAGTGTATAAAAGCACCGCAAACAGGAGAGTGATGGGTGAAAGACTCTCACCCGTCTACATGTGTTCACATGTAAGTTACTGTGAGTGGGAGGTTTTAATCAACTGCTTCTTTTAGACAAGCGCAATCTATGTAAATTGCCCTTTTCATGTCCAGTAAGCCTAACGTTTATTATTTATGTATTATTATTTGAAAATAATCGTAACGTGCACAACTGAAGTTATGTGGATAACATAACTCCACATGCTTTTGTTAGCTGTGATCAACACTGGAATGGTTCGCCACAATTAAACCAATACAGAAAAATCCTTAAACACATTAAACTAGTCTGTTTTTAGTAAGACCCAGTGTGTTCTGTACTAGTGTCTGAACAGTTTGCTGTAACTAATACCGGATGGGAATCTCCTGTTCTCACAGCGCTTCTCAACATTGATCACATCAGTTACACTGCGAGTTCATCCCCTTATTTCCTCGCTCGCATTCAACTCCATCGCATCGCAACACACCAGCAATTTTCTTTCATTTGATTCCTCTCTTCAACATCCGCTTTCTAAACGGTTCCCTTTGGGGCGGTAATTGTGAGGCAGGAGAGGTCAGTGTGTTTTCTCACGAGTCGTCTGAGATAATGAGACGACTGTAGGGATGAAGACACCGAGTGTCTCGAGTCCACTGCGTCTCCAGTCACGGTGCTAATAATAATAATAACGCTGCAAATCTGAGACACGAGACACATATTCACACCAAAGTCCCATGACATGGACAAGCAAGCAAACGAGCACATACTAAACCATAGAGGTTAGATGAGTTAATCTGATATAAGACACAATGGGAAATTATCTTTGTTGTACCATAATATTTAAGTTTATGGCCCTGTATATCACAAAAGTGCAGAGTAGTAATAGAGTATGGATTACATCAAGTATTAGAGGAAGTATTAAATCTCACTTTTTTTTGCAAGCCACAGCTTTATGTCCCAAAATATGGCAAAACAGTAATGGTAAAAACCTTTTCAATCATTTATGAGATATGCATGCTTATGAAGTACGCCCTGTATCTCGGCTGCCAGTATCAGATGAAATGGCCAGCTCGTCTTTGAGGACAAGCAAACGGATGGTCTCAAATTTACCACAGAGACACCAGAATAAAGCTGGGGACCAATCATGGCCCTGTCATCTGTGTCAGGTGACAGAGATAATGGCCCGCCACTGCCTCTCAGAGGAAAACATCCAACATTTCTGAGAGGGATAACGAGGGGATGTCCTTTCAGATCTGGTGTCCCTGCGAAAGCAGCAACATGCCTCTTATTGTGACCCCTGGGACAGCAAAGGGTCCCAACATGACACCAGATGAAAGCCTGGTTTCATCTGGTCAGGACAACAGCAAAAGTGGGTTTGAGTATTCAGTGTTTCCAAAACAAGATGTCTGGAGAAAAAAAAGATGACTAAGTCACTAAGTTACTTTTAGCTTGTAAAGTTGAGCATAAGGTTTTCTAAACTTTTGTGAAATACAGTATATATATAATGACTATCATAAAAAGAGAAAAGCAACAAAACAAACATTTAGAAAATCTAAATGATCTAATTAGATGTTAGGTTATATTAAATGATGTAATTAGATGTTAGGTTATATTAAATGATGTAATTAGATGTTAGGTTATATTAAATGATGTAATTAGATGTTAGGTTATATTAAATGATCTAATTAGATGTTAGGTTATATTAAATGATGTAATTAGATGTTAGGTTATATTAAATGATCTAATTAGATGTTAGGTTATATTAAATGATGTAATTAGATGTTAGGTTATATTAAATGATGTAATTAGATGTTAGGTTATATTAAATGATGTAATTAGATGTTAGTTTATATTAAATGATGTAATTAGATGTTAGGTTATATTAAATGCAGTATTTCTGCTTCTGCTGTTTTCTACTACGGCTCTAGTACATAATTGTGTTCTTGTGTAGGACTGTCAGCTTGAGAAGACCCAGAGGAGAACTCTAATCATTTAACAGCAAACTTCTGCCCACACAGTCATGTAGACATCTGACTGTCTTGTTCAGTGATCAGTAGTAGGAGACAGAGGGTTCTTGCCATCTTCTCCTGCCAAGAAGAATTCGATTAGTACCACAGCTGGAGATCCAGCATTAAAATAACACACATTGCTGGTTCAGCGCTAAGCAAATTCACTGTGTGCCTCAGTCAGAGGTCCCCAGAACCGATCCTTCTGATATTAATTGCAACTAACAGCTATATATTGGTGGATAATTAAGCACACCCTACAAACTTCATTTCACTACATTTTAAAGAGGAAACTCAGATTTAGGTCTGAGTCTGGCCTAAACACACATTTGATAAAATGATCAGCATGTATATTTTGAAAACAGTGTTTCATAAACTGCATTTTTTATTTGATTCAGTCATTCAGAAAATATGTAATTCCATTATGCATGTCAGTGTAATTTTGTACAGTATATTTTTATACAATTTGGAACAAGTGACACAAAGCATAGCACGTTTGGTCATGTATGGGCAATATACAAATATACAATATACAAAACCTAAAATCTTGAATACTGAGAATATGTAATTATTGTCTTGACAGGCACACACACACACGCACACACATGTCTGCTGAGAATACTAGTTTGCTTGCTGGCGCTTCCTCAGAGTGTCATACCTTCTTGACCTGTACAGAGAAGCAGACCTCTTGAAGAATTTGACTAAGTGATTTCACCAATAGTTAAGTTCAGTCAGAATGTCTGCAACATCCTTTCCGTTCTTCTCACTGGGACAGGAAAATAAACCTTGGTTCTCAGGTTGTGCCCTGCGTTAACAGTCAAGGGGTCTATGAATGGTGGCCAACGCAAATCTCCAGTGAAGTTCCTGCCAAGCTGAGGTCATCTTTATAGAATAAAAGTCCCAAATCGATTTGGCCCACTGTTAGTGTCTCACTACAAGGAGGCATATGCTATTGAGCAGAACGCATTCATATTCAGTCCTTTGATAGTATGTCACAGCACAGCTTCAGAAGAGCTAAGCTAATTTAACATTCTAAATATGGCTCTTCCCTCAGTGGGGTTGGGAGGGGCTGGGCGTTTTGACCAGGGCATTAATGTGATAGAGTTGTTCATTTCAACATTATAAGGTCAGAAGTAGAAGCTTTTTAAAGGCTGCTCTCCCAGTGAGCAGGTGAGTGCGATTTTGAGGCCGTAGGCAAAGAACAGCGGGGGGGACTTACAATATGGAAACAGTGATTACATACCGACACTCATGACATTCCGAGGTTAGGAGTTGATAGCAATGGCCCTTTCTCTGTTGGTCTGAGGCCATTCTGGAGGTCTTTTCAGAAGGTCAGAGGTAACTGGCTGTGGACCAGAGTTGAAGAGCAGTCTCTGCCCAGAGCATCCACACCTCAGCCTGGATTCTTGAAGTTCTTGCTTCTCCTTAGACAGGAAAATGATTCAACCTTTCTATTCATTAGCTCTTTGGGAAATTTCTTCAGGATATTCTGTCATAAACTGATTTAAAGTGATGAAAGGAATTGGCATTTTTACAAGTGCATACAATGTATTGGGTGACTGGAAGGCGAGATGTTGAACAGAACTGATATGCTTGTGTCTACATGACACTCTGCTCATTTATGCAGCGTGAGCTGAAGTGAATGGCATTTTTGGTATTATGAAACATTACTGATCAGAAGCAGAGATGCTATTGTGCATCACATCTTTTAAAATTTAGGCTACTAGATACTCTACCAGTAATTCCTTTAGAGATTTCTTAACCAATGAATGCGTCTCCTCTACATGCATCTTTAGCATAGATTTATTGGTTAGATAAGCCGATTAATTTTCAGTGTCTTTATCCTCTAGCCACATTCAGATAACACCAAACTGAATCCCACAGTTGAATTCGGATAAATAAAACATACTACAGGATTCAAATAAAACGAAGCCCAATCCTACAGCTGGATTCACAAACTGAATCCTACAGTTAGCTTAAGACCCTAGAATGCTCAAACAGGACCCTAAAGTAGTACTGATATATGTGGTCACCATATTAAATCATGTATATGCCAGTAGGGATGAAATGCTGAGGGTTGAAATGAGTTAGCAAATACAAACAAATGCAAAAAAACACATACAGGCTCTGATGCAGACCATTATGTGAGGGAAATTAATTGAAGACCTAGAATTGAATGCGTAAACTGAGATTATACTGTATTTAAAAACCAAATTTAGACTAAAGCACAGAGCAGAATCTCCCCATGAAAGCGGTTTTCCTTTGAGAGCCGCAAATGCTAAAATGAGACCAGCCCACATATTGAATTTTTGGTTCCTAAGCTGCTTCTCTTTGAATGCTGCATGCTGTCGATGGCGGTTTTGCACTCTTTTATGTCCCACATGCCTTACTGTAGTTCTTTAGTATGAATGAGGAAAAAAATGAAAAAGGGAGAAAAAAAATCTCTTTCAAATGTCTTTCATAGTGGTTGGACTTATATTTTTTAGTTGACAGGCAAGCACTGACCTAGTGTCCCTTCTGTGTTGGAATTAAATTAAATTAAAGTCTGACCTACAAGACATGAAATTACTCATTTGCAAACATTATTGTGTTTATTTTAAATGGCTCACAGCTTCCCAGTCAGGTGTGCTTAGCAAATTAAAGCTCATTTTCAAATTCCTCATTTGTGTATAAAAATGAAGACGTCATTTGTATCTGACTAATAGCACACGAATGCAATGATAGTAAGCACTATTAACGTGACAGAGAGACGATGGGCAGAAACTCTTTTATAAGGATTTGACGATCCAGTAATATCCCTCCCAGGTTGCCATGTCTTTGCCTTTAATGGGTTTTTGAGGTGGACGCGTTCCAGCGTGAGAGCGCAGGGCGGTGAAGGGTCTACTTACCAGATGTGTTGCCTCTCATTACTGCTGAGATTTCATCAGATAACATCTGATGATGTCAGATAACATCTGATGATGGATTCTTGAAAATGATCTTGTGGCTGCAGGGTGAAGTAGCCAGTCTGGGCGTCGTCGTGGCGATCTGTATGGCTCTGCATTCATCATGCCTGTGCTCTCATTTGGAAATTAATTATTGGAGGTGTGTGTTAAATTATGGTTGAGCTCCCTTAAAGAAAGAGACAAAATACCCCCAAGGTGTTGCACATAAGGTCTAAGGCGATGTGATATAAGTTGCTTTACGGTGTGATCATTCTTGCACAGTCAGTAGATGGGAAGAAGAATCCGGTTGATAAATGTGTTGCCTTCAGGAGTCTTTAGATTTTCAGTTGAGTGTTCAATTACACTACAAATCCACCACGAAGTGTAGGCAGCACCGCGGCTGAATTCTGTGGCCCTCGGTCCTGGAGGTCTGTAGTCCTGGAGGTCTGTAGTCCTGGAGGTCTGTAGTCCAGCCTTGGATGTTTCTGCTCCAGTCCATCATGAAATCATGAATTCATCAAAATGGGTTGTTAGAACAAGGTGCCCCAGCACTGGCCTATAGACAGACCACATATTTACTCTGCCACAGCACCCAGTGAACACACAGTAACTCCAGCAACCAGGAAGACCCGAGAGCTGCTACAGGTGGGGCAAATCAAAAACCGTGGTCTGTGGGCGTGCCTCTAGACGGGAGAGAGAAATTCTGAGGAATTGATTTATGAGCTTGTGGAAAACATCAAGCTAGATATTGGTATGACCCTCTAAGAGAATGATTTGAAGACAGCTTCATGTTTAGGATTACCTTGTTGATAAATTCTGCTTACAGAGGTGAATGGATGTCAGATAACGTATTATTGATCCTTGGTGGAAAACTGAGATGTCACAGTGCCCTGGAATGAATTATTGCAGTCTAAAGTAAGCAAGCAAAATAAAAGCAAAATGAATAAAATATATACAATATAAAACAAGGATAAAAAGAAATATAAGATGCTGCTGGAATACACAGACCAGTTTGAATTTTACATATGGAACTGTAAAGAAGCTAACAAAGACAGTTCTGTTTAAAGCTGTCCATCTGGGCAGTTTTTATCTGCTCAGAATAAAGAGACCCATGGTAAAATCTTTCCTGCTGATTTTTGTTGCTTTCTGTGTCCGAGCGACCCCACACAGATTCAGTTATACCGAGGGTGCGGTCCGAAAGGGTTCTGAGATAATAAGTCCACACTATGAGCACAAAGCAAACAGTGAAACAAACCTCTGGTGCATCAGACAACAGTGCGGCCAGAACGCCTGCACACACTTACACGGGTCCATGTCTGAAGCTTCAGAACCAGAACCATACAGCCTTCTGTGACACAAATAATGCTTTGCTGACAGAAAACAGAAATGTTTAAAAAAAACATTTAATAGCACTGAAAAAAAAATTGCATTGAATAAATAAGTAAATGAAGGGTAATGTCATGAATATTTATGATGTTTTTGAAAGTTGTCATCAGGGGCTTAACTAATAGAAACATAGGCAGAGAATTCTTGGTAGACTTGGAACACTGAGACTGGCTCCTATAACATGCTAGTTAGGCAACCGCTACGCTTCAAATACACGTGCCTGAAATAACACTGAACACAGTTCATAAAGAAGGAGCGTCCGTGCTGAATTAGAACTGAGTGCTCATTACTCCGTAAAGGGAGAGGGATAGGAGATCAAAGGATAGAGGCCGACTGAACTCTGCCTGTTGGGAGCGTTAAAGCTGACTGCAGAGAGACCACCACCAGTGTGTCCTCCTCCACGCTGAAAATGTCACTTTGCATGAGCACTTCAAAGCCCAGATGACACTTCAGCTCTGCATAATTCCCGCACACTTCATTTACTTATGGAAGGGAAAGACCCCTGGCAGGTGGCCAGGCAGCTGAAACAGTGCCACACTCGCCCGAGGACCGTGAACACGGAGGAGTTAGTGTCATTGATGGAGGTAGGAGCCCACAGCAACAAAGCTACCTCCACACTACTGCTTACAAAGGATGGAGACAGATGTACTTCGTGAAACTAGTGAACCACCAGACTCAGACCTGCAGCAAACGGGCAGGTTCACTATTTGTGAATATCATTGTGAGGATTTACACAAGTCCAGATACAACAGTACCCTTAGGTATGGAGCTCTGTATTGCAAGCATGGTATTGATATACCATCCGGCCTCCCAGATTAGTAGTCTTGATTTGGAGTGTGAAATTTCAGGAGTTTTATAAAAGCTTTAGGTCATATGTAGTCTTCTAAAGGCTTCTAACTGTTATTCGATACTTGGTCTTTTGATATATGTAGATAGGTCAATAATTTAACTTAATTCATAAATCTCTATTCTTAGTCTTATTAATATTTTATCCATATAAATAGTTATATTAATACTTTGTTTTTATGCTTAATTATGCCATTACATTCTGAACACTTAGAGCCGTATCTTTATGCATCAAAGTTGATGTGTACAAATAAAAATGTTCAATTGTTCAGTGTTTCAGTGAGTTAAGGTAGTCAGCTAGTGAACTATGGAAAAGGCACTAAAATGTATTTCTTATTTTCTATATTTGGAAAAGGAAGTAGGACAGCTATTATTTAGCAAAGATGTTTACACAAATTTCAGAAATTCAGAGAGATTCAAGGCAGAGATGAAAAGCACTGCAGCCTTAACATCTGAACGAACCATCTCTAAAATTGTTCTTCCTAACTGGTTAAAAATCTGCCTGCCGCATTGTATAGATTGTCGGTGATTCAGTGCAAGTTGGCACTTTGTCCCCATTGTTTGACCCTAGCTTCCGGCGAATCCCGACTGAGTCCAACTCGATATATCAGTTGAGATGTATCTGCAGTGTGGCTTCCACGTTTCTCATCTCAGCTTAAATGCGACGTGTGGTGGCCTAGTGACATTGCCATAAGCCACCCAGGGGGTGGAGGGTGTATGGGGGGGGGGGGGGGGGGGGTTACTCTGTGTTTGCCCCATCATCTGGGGCTGATGGAATATGAGCAACCCGACTGTGAGCTTCCTCCCACCGGAGTCTCAGTCCCTTTGATGTGCTGCTCACCAGAAGTTAATAGGACAATAACCCCAGGCTTTCTCTCACTGAGAGGAACACAAAGGCTAAGGAGGCAATAGAACTCAGGGTAATGCATGCAAACTTGGAGCTTGAGACGGGCAATTACAGAAAGCAATCATTTGAAGCCTTATTCTGTCATTGTGAGTTGCACTGTATCTAAACCATGGAGTTACGCTGAGGTTTTGCACAGATGTCAGCTGTATAGTGTGATGTGAATGTATGCATACGTATACCTGATTACTACAGCACGCCTTTGATCTCACAAGGTCAGAAACCATAAGTCGTGTATACACCTGACTCTGAATACAAGAAGCTAAAAGGATTTCACGATTGCTTGCTGCTTGGGTAGTGAGTTTATTCCTTGTCAGCTATCAGGTCTGCAAATACTGCACGATTCATTTGCGGCATGTAGAAGATACACTTTTTAGCCTTGTAATTTATCTTTGTGAATTAGTCTGATGTACCACTGGGTTACAAGGCTGTACCTTTTCATTTCCTACACATGTGCTGTCAGCTCCCTTAAACCTGCGTGTGATCCGCGGGTGACTCGTGAAGGTTTTACTTAGCCGTGCTTTTTCTAAGGTGACAGACACGGGTTCGTTCGTCCTAATCCCAAACGATTCACTCTCCTGCTCATTTGGGTCCTAAACAAACCTTAGAGGCTGAAGCTTGATGGGGCTTTTTTCACCATGGAATGAGAAGAGTGAAAGAACACAAGACAGGAAAGGCAGATCTCCACGGGGAGACAGAAGGCAATTTGTCTGTGTTATTGAGTCAGATCTCCTTGAAGAGCCATGTTTGTTTTGGTGAGGAGTGGGCTGCTTAATGAGAAGATAGAGGGATGCCAATCCAGCGTGGGGCTTCGTCAGCGGGGCACACAGTACAGGGTATTTGCAGCTATTAGGTAGAAATGCTGACAAATAACACTGACAGATGATGTGAGGCTAGTGGCCAAAGCTAAATGCGCCTCGCCTTGGAGAAAATGGAAACAGTCAATGGAAGCAGGGGGCTCGTTTTAAGAGACCTTTTTCTTTTATTTATTTATTTTTTCTGTCCAAACAGTGATCTAAGGAAGCGCGGAAACAAAATCCCACGCACAAAGCCGAAATGGACAACATTACCGCCACTGCCCCATTGCAAAGCAATTGTGCATTGCCTATTTATCGCCTCATTGGACTGAGAAACTACTGTTCACAGTGATAGAATCGTTTAATAGAATGATGGGTATTTCTTTATAAACCCAAGGATGCTCCTATGTTATGAGACATGAAACAGATCATCAGAGGGCTAGTCATAGAGCAGCTCTTTTGACAGGAACATGGTTCCATGTCTTTATGATTAATGTGCATCTAGAAACAAGGGTCACCTGGTTCCATTTTTAATGCTAGCAGGAACTCACCATTGCCCCTCTGCCCTTCAGAGGCTGCCTTTCTCATTAATTCAGCTTCACATGAAACACAATCCACCTAGAAATAACCACTGCCAGTGTCTCCTTAGGCTGAAGAGCAGGCTCAAGTGGTATTTGTACAAACAAAATAATGATAAAGCCACAGATATGTTGTGCATTTCATCAAGGCACTGCATCTGCTACCTGCTAAAATGACCGAAAAAAAACCCTCAGCTGCAATCTAACCCAAAATCTGCAAGATGCCGGCAAGCCAGTTTGTCCTTAATAAAGGAAAGTACGGTTGACCTCTCTGGTTAAAGTCCCGCTACTCTGTCGACCGCTGACATTAAGTGACAACACGGAGCGGGGAGGGGAAAACTGCCATTTTGTTTGGAGGTCAAAAAGTCCAAACATTTCCATCGTCCAGCACTTTAATGACATGCCAGCTGCCATCAGTGTCTGCATCCAATGTGCTGACAAAACTGAAACATAATTAATGCCACTGCCAGCCACTCGAACACTCAGTGACGCGGTGAGTGTGGCGAGGAGTCCATGGGGCTGAACACCGACGAGCTCGTACAGGTTCACAATGGAGAAGGAGCGGAGAAGGATTATCTGATCTAAAAACAGTGAAGCAGCTGATAATGTGGTGATGCTTACCAGCGCCAGCAGACAAACTCATGGTTCCATCTTTTATTCACGCTTTTATCACCTGTCATAGTGTTCTGGAATTATGTATTCAGGTCAATTTGAAGTGAATTATTTGGAAAATATCAATTCTTAATAATCCAAATAAGCAACAAGATAGATAATGCATTCATTCAATAGCAAAATAATTCACACTGTGATGCGTAATACTGCAGCCATTTGATGTGTAATACTGTTATTTTAAAGCAAGATGTTTCCTCTTTGTGGGGAAACATCCCTTGTTATAGCTGAAACAGAAGGTCATTATTTGCAACAGAAAAGTGAAGCAAATAGATATTGGATGGGGTGATGAAGCCGACCGCAGTGAAAGCAGCATCATGTAGTTATGACTGCAGAAATGATGGACTGCCGTGGTATTTGGTATTTTAATAACAAACGTTGTGTAACGTAGTAGCTATACCTTATAACACGGACTAAATCGTTCCATATAACGCTGTGTGACACTGTGTGATGCTCTTTGGGAATCTAAGTCATCACTGTCACAGTTTGCCGTCTCTGGCGTCTCAGTCTCTGGCGTCTCCGTCTCTGGCGTCTCCGTCTCTTTTGTTTCTTGCCCATTTTCTTTGTTTTGGCTCCAGTCCCTTGTTTCGTTTTCTTGTTTTTTCATTTTCGTTTTATTCCACCCCCTTGTTAGTTTCAGCTGTTTCTTGTAATCTTCTCGTTAGCCCATGTATTTAAACCCCTTGTTGCTTTGCTGGTCATTTGTTTTAGCCTTTGTCTTGGCTTTTGTGTTAAGCCTCAGTCTGCTAGACTTGTTTGCTGTACACACAGCCCATGTAACATGTTCTGTTATTACATGTTTCTGTTCGGGCCGTTCCTGATTTTCTCTTAGTTAGCCTGTTCGTTAATCTTCCAGTGTTTTCGTCTTTTACTTTCTTTTTGCTATCATGCATTCTGGTTATGTTACGTGTTCTGACTTCCCTGCATTTTTGACTCTGGCCTGTGATCCTGACCCCATTATGGATTTGTTCCTAATAAATCTCGTTCTTCTCAGAGAGCACATCTGCCTACACTTCTCTCCTCGTTACCATGACCCTAGTGTTGCTAGCACCTTGCCTGACCTTCAGGAGGACATATGGATATGTGGTCTAATGGTTGCACATTTCACAAATTCACAATTTATTGTCCCCACAGAACAGCAGCACACCATGTAAAAGTCTTCAACAGATCCATTGTGGTGAAGAGAGACATTGCATTAGAGGAATCTTTTAATCATGATTAAGATAATCATCATAATCAGCTCAACAACGTGTCCTTATGGAAGATGAATAAATGATGGCAACATCTCAGTGTATTAGTGAGATAGCTAGTTAGCTCATTATGGCAGGCTTGAAAAGGCTATTGTATGATGCATATGTTATAAAGCAAAGCCTTCTGGGTAGTCAAGTTTAAAAACGTTGTTTTCATCATTTTCTGTTATCTTATCCATGAAAGGGCACAAACAGTGAGTAAAAAATATGGAAAAATAATTTGTAAGGGGCAGGTTGAAATTATAACAATTTAGACATAAAGAGTAGGAAAGAGGAAAGCTGGGGGATTTTCTTAGGTGAATGGTTGATCAGACGAAGGGATAAAGACTGTATGAGTTCATCAAAGAAAGCCTGACACAAAATCTCTTGAGGAGTTTGCTTTAATGGTTTAGTTTTCATCACAGTAATGGACACAAACAGGTGATGATCTTCTTAGACATATAAAACACCCCCTCACGTTCCCCCCACATCACCATTAGAGACATCTGCTAGGGAGGAAAAACAAAACATAAAAAGTAATTGCCAACAAATCAGATCGTGTGAACCCTCATACTACCCTCGTCACGCCGCTGACACATTTATAAAGCCATGTTTGATATTGCAGCACACTCTCTAACCCCCACATAGACTTCCCCATTAGCCTCTCGGCTCGCTGTGTTGCAGGGGGCCCATGATTTGAGATCCTTCTGAAGAGAATGGCCAGTCACACATATGCCTGTAGTATAGTGACCTCTCTAATCACAACAGTTCCAGTGATGGCCATGTCCTCGTTCGCTCCGGGCCAGATTAGCATGCCCTTTTACCCCGTGTTGACCAACAGGGTCAGGGGCAGTAAGGAAGCGAGGCATTGTGTTCCAGCTGCACTTGGCCCAACTCTCCGGGCCCTGATCCATAGAAGATCAGCAGTGCCTGCTCGCTTGGATGTCTTGTTAATCTGCTGTGTTGAAGGTCTGACATAATTCCAAACTAACCTCAGATTAACCAGAGACCCGGGGAGTACGTGCCTGCAGTTGCACTCATCATTTTGGGGAGATGCTCTGGAAGACGCTTCTCTGGAGGGCTGTCATGTTGAGTGTGGGATTAGGATATTTCTAGGTCCTTACGTAGTTTTCTTGGAAGGTTTTGGGTTTAATCTGTGATGCTCAGATAGAGTGCGTTAGCACGATTTGGCAGTGAAGCACAAGGCACCCACGTAAAAGTTTTGGTGACAGTTTTACTTGTTCAGGAAGCTCCTTTTCATACTGTTGGGGGCTTTTACACTGAATAGGTGTGGGTGCTTTTAATGCTTACAGTGCTCAAAGAACACTGAGAGCCGCTGCTTCTGTAATTAATCCTTTGTTGGAGTGAGTTTGCTGCCTTTCAGTCTCGATGATGTCAATGCTGAAGGCCATCACTATCTGTCTGTGACGGGTCATGGATCTCCAACTCACCGGACAATCACGCAAGTTAATTGCTTAACTCTCAGTCGCTGGAGAGATTTTCTTGAACAACTTTCTCTCTTTTAGTCTAAGATTAAAAAAATATGTCTTCAAAACAACTGACATTTCTTCCTTAGAAAATATTGCTGATATTTTTATCACAAGTAATAGAAAGTGCAGTGACACACGTGGTTTTTAGGATCAACGTTTACAGAGGAATTGCACAAGAATCTGGAGCTTTGTCTTTCAATTTCAGTGAAGGTGAAAATGCTTACAGGGAAGTAAATAGCCAAACATATGTTGTCTAAATTCCGGGCAGGGGGTGGTATGAGTGCACTTTGCTTTTGTTAGCAGCGATATGTTAGACTAAACATTTTTATGTTGTTTAATATAAGATGGAAGATAAAACATACATATTGACATTTTCCCATCCAGAACTGTCAGTTGAGATGCTTTTTGAGATTTTAATTAATTTTAGGACAACATCTTTAGCCTTCCGAGTGATTCAGACAGAAGAAAATTAAAAGTACATTTGACTGGAAATTAATTTAGCAGTTTACATCAATAGTAGACTGGCCTGACCAGAGCACCGTCTTGTTGACGTCGAGTTATCATCACGCCTCTCTTCCCTGACAGATGCATTGCGTTCAGTCAGATGGCTGTATGTCAAATGAGTCTGCTCTGCACTCCCACAGTAATGGCCCCTAAGAAGAGACATAAGACGGTCTCTTGTTTAACAGTGAAATTGATTTGACAGTGAACTTGTCTGTGGGAGCACAGCAAGCCGAAGTCTCAGCTGTCCATGTGAGAGGCGTTTTGCTGAGGAAGACCATGGTTCTCCCAGGGTCAGACCTTCCTCACTGCCCCATACCTGCGTGTGCATTGTATATACATGCCTGAATGTTTTTGTCATTGTTGTTTGCTAGTTCTCTGTGTGCGTGTGTGTGTGTGTGCGTGCGTGTGTGTTTGTGTGCGTGTGCGGTTGTGTGTGTATGTGTGTGCAGTCATTAGTAAAGATTTGGCAAAGTATAGGCCAATTTAAATAAAAATACACCATTGAGAGGTTCAGACACATAGAACTGATTATAATCTTTCTCTGCTGTACATTTTTCAAATTTTGACCCAGAATTCCCAGTTTAACAATACAGTCCAGACACCCGCTGGGTTTTAACCCTAATTTGTCCTCTTACCAGTGGACGGATGCGTATCTCTCATCGTTTCCATAGCAATAACCTTCTATAAAGCTTGTCTTGACCTAGAAACCTGTTTCACACTTTGTTTCTCAATTTCCCGTCTGGGGCATTTTTTCCAACTCCTGTTTATACACTTCTTAATATTAAACTGAACCAAACTGTTGAAGACAAAGGTTTAGTCAACAAATACGTAATTGTATCAATTTCAGTTATAAGTAATGAGAAGAGTGTCAAATGTAATAAGAATGTTAGGATGGAAATTTCTATTCTATTTATTAACATTTACAGTTACATTTCATATTGACAAAAATTATAAATATATGTTTTGTGGAAACTATTGTATCACTGTCCTGATGGTAGTGAGTTTAGTGTCGAGTTAAGTCTTCTGTGGTCAGTGCTGTAAGCAGCCATGACATAACCCTGAAAAGCAGGGACGCTATACTGAAGATGAAACAATCCACTTACTGTGCTATTTTAAAAGAGTGGTTATGTAATGGTTTGATTTTATGTTCATACTAACACAGACACAGACCCTTATGCACAGACCCTTGACACACAAAGCCAAAAGAGAGACAGAGACCAAGATGGCGCGATAGATAGAATTTAAGAGTAAAGGAAACTTGCCTTCACTTCACTGCAGTCTTACCTGAGCTCATTTCATAAAGACATGAGACTCACTGAACCTGGCTGTAGGGAAGTGACGATGATGACGATGATCAATGATGATTAAATGTTAAATTATTTTTAAAATATATTGTTTTATTATAACACAAATATATCAAATGTACTTACATTTCCAGACATGTTTCTGTAACCCAGGAACAGGTGACCTCTGTAAGTGACCTTAGCGCTGGCGTAACAGCTTAGCCTCCTAGCACCACCTTTGAGAGGTTTCCTGGACTATTGATGTTCATCACCTTAAACTACTGGACTATTGAATCTCCTGCCAGTTCCTTGTAGAAGACGTTTTTCTCTTCCACCCCTATAGCATCTGCCTAGGTGATTTGGTAAATGCAGACTTTTACAACCATTCCCACTCTGTTTTGTGGTTTAGTTTTAAGTTCTTAAGTCTAGTAACTTAATCGATTCTGCAGAGCTTCAAGGATGCAGCCTGACTAACATGGCCTGAAAGACCACGTCTCACTGTGATTCATAAACCTAAACATTCATTATCTATCTATTTACCTGTCTGTATTGAGTACACAAGAATTTGCAGTATAAAAATGTAATATCTAAACGTATGGAGTCTGGCCAACATGCAGAGCGCCAGGTGTGAACAGAGAGAGAATATTAAAACAGGTGGTGAGGATAAGACGAAAATGCTCTTTGATTCTGGTCCTCCCTGAATATCAGTGATATTGGTTTGAGAAGTCTGCCTCCATGATGCAGAAAGACTGAAGCCCCAGGGATGTGGCTGGTCTTGATGCCTCTGGGATACATCTGGTCCTAAAAGATGTTCAGCAAAGGGTTTCTTTAAAGATCCAAGAAACTGTACCAATAGAGGATCCACAATTACCCAACAGAAATGCAGCTGATTGAAGCGGATGTTACAAAAAAGGCTCAGGAAGAGAGCATTGTGGGTCCAGCCCACTGGAAGGCAGCTCAGCTTGCCGTGTAGGTGAGGAGCGGAGATCTCAGCAGTGGTGTAGCGACGATGACTCTAATGAGGCCAGAGGAGCAGGGAGGCTGGCGAGGAGATCACGAGAAGAGTGGGAGACCGAGGAGAGTGAGAACGGCAGCTTCAGGACTGATGAGCTAACTACAGGAGACTGACATGACAAGCTGGCCTCGCCAGCCTGACAGAGACGACCTGGACGCCGTGTGCTCACACTACCAACTGTTCGCTACGGGTTTTCAAGTTATGCCTTCCTGGACTCTCTCGGTTTTTTTTCTCTCCTGAACAACCCGCTGTAGAATCACCGAGCTGTCTATCACATTAAAAGCAGTCACAGGTAAAAAGATGTGGCATGCAGGTTAAGTCTGTCGTCAGTCCACTGTGAGATGTCGATGCTGCTTCCTGCTTCCAATTGCAAGTCATTTTGTCTCTATCAATTATTGAGATCTAGAACGAGCTGTTCTAGAAGTCCAAAAACCAGAAGAAATGTTTTTGGACAGTTCGTTGATGGTCATCTAGAGGGTTCTCCTGTTGTTTCAACATGTCATGGGTGAAGCACGTGCAGAAAACCTGAATTTAATGACATATAAAGTGCTCAAACAAAAAACCTGTGACATTTAGACAATGCTGGTTGAAACACACAACAAATATACACAAGGACAAACGACCCTCAGGTGGTGAACACACTAATAGATAACAACCACCTGATGGACGGGGACACGACAGGACAACACAAACACAGCCTCTGCTGAAGGAGGCGGCCAGCAGGGGGCAGACGTACCACGACACACCAGTTCTCAAAGCGTGTTGTCCTACCTGAGACACCACGAATATGACGGAGCTCACTGAGGTCAACTGGAGCCGTGTTTCAAAACAAATGCGTTGGCCTAAGAAGCTGCACATTATGCTAAAGCTGCAGCCTTTACTGTATTTTATATATGTTTGCTCACTCTTGGCACTGGTCACATACTGCTTGGAAAACCTTCAAAATAAACAAGGACATATTGCAGTAAGTTAATGCAAAGACATTGAAAGCTCAACAGAGTGTGCCATGAAAATTAACATAGTTAATTTTTACTACCTGAAAGGTTCTCATGTTTGCTTTGTGAACTGCCTGTGATTTGGGCTCAGGCTGTTTTTCTAACGTTTGTTTCTTCTCTTACCCAGACAGTTGCGATGGATCCCTAACATCTGGCCTACCTGCAACATCCTTCCAGAGTTCTTCTCATTTTTCAGAGAGTCGGGCTGCATACTTTGCCAAGCTGAACAGAAGAGATGGTCAGTGTGCAGCTGTTACTATT
>NC_135213.1:40029199-40101699 GCF_052324685.1 Brachyhypopomus gauderio
AATGTTAAATATACTGTTATTGGCCGACATCTGAGCTTGAAGTGTTGCATGGGGAAAATATGTCTCGTAACCCAGATCGTGTGCAGTACAGGTTCCTTAGCCGTGATAAGCAGCTTGAGTGTGTGGCATGCAAAGGATATTATGCAAATCCCACGTTGCGTATCTGACTTTAAGAATGTCACAAGTTCTATTATCAATGACATGTCTTTGTTAAAAAAGTGGTTTCTACTGAGCTAACCTAATTCATTTTCTTGCTCTCCTTGTGCTTCAAAGGAGAGCTTTAACAAAAACACCCAACGTGAGGAAATGCCCAAAAGGGTCTGTGGTTAGTGAAGAGGACAGTGCAGTGTTGTTGAGTGAGACGTCTGAGTCCTCACAACTGGGGTCAGCGCTGTCATCTCCTCTCTCCTCAGTCTCCTTGAGCAAGACGAGAATGTGCTTACTAATGAACTCATTTATGTATTTATAAGCACCTTGCACTGAAGGACAGAACCGTGATTGGCATTGAGGCTGGCCGAAAGTTTTGTGTTTTTCTAATGAAACACAGGAGACAAGCTTATTCTGAATACCATCAATCATACATCACGATTACTCACAACTGACCTCGCGTTAAGCTACCATATTGTACCCTCTCTGTTTAGCTTGACCTGTTTCATTGTGCTGCTTAACATGGTCCATTCCTCTCATCAGGTAGTACCTGTGAACATATTTTCACTATACATTAATCTGAATTATTATTTACAGCTAAAGGCTTTAGTGTGGGATGAATGTACAGAAAAAAAATGTACAAAATAAAATATTTTAATGAAAGATTGTGCATAAAGAGCT
Source organism: Brachyhypopomus gauderio (assembly GCF_052324685.1). Taxonomy (NCBI): domain Eukaryota; kingdom Metazoa; phylum Chordata; class Actinopteri; order Gymnotiformes; family Hypopomidae; genus Brachyhypopomus; species Brachyhypopomus gauderio. The sequence continues at coordinate 40,030,028 of NC_135213.1, forward strand.
AGGTCAGTGCATTATTGGTGCATTTTTCTATTTTGTGGACTGTTTATTTTTTAAGTCTAAAACATCTGTGAGCATAGAAATCTGTTTCCTTAATTTTCTATCAGTTGCAGAAGTTGATATGACGTTATTCTCCAAGCTGTCTTCACTGCCACACTTTCACACTCCTTGCTTGTCAAACTTTGTTTTAATAGAACCACTGGTTGTGTCTCCCATCATCTGTGCAGCTTTGCAGTAATTCACGCTTTTCTTCACTGGCTAAATGATGCTAAGAGTCGGGGATCACTCGTCTGGCAGAGACAGTGCTGCTCAATTCAGTGAAGCTTGTTTTCCTTCTGTGTGTCAGGAAGGTCTTCCGATAGGTATGTGTGAACGGGCTCCCCAAAGAGAGGGATAATTGTGCCCACCAGCATTCAGTGCTGCTTCATATTGTGCGTGTGTCAGTGTGTGTGTGTGTGTGTGTGTGTGTGTATGGGTGTGTGTGTGAGTGTGCACATTTTGCTGTGTTGTGAAGAGAAAGTGAAAGAAGAGTTCATTGTAATGCATATCCCATGGGATATAGCCAATCACTGTCTCAAAGAAGAAGTTGATTAGCATATAACTGTGCACACGTCTACACTGTGTATAGTTCTACCTCGTCACAAGGACCCTGTGACGCAGATCCTGTGGGTGACTCACGTTTCTCCTACTGGTCACAGCTGAGCCCTGCGGATGGAGCCTGAGTTCAAGTCCCAGTTGTGCCTTATGCTGTCCATGGTTGGAGGTCCACCAGAGGGTAATTGTGGGCGCACCGGGGGGGGTTCCTCCGCTAATTTAATCGACACACTTGTCGACGGCAAGTCGGTCAGCATTCACCTTCCAGAGAGCTCAGCAACTCGTGTGTGTGTGTGTGTGTGTGTGTGTGTGTGTGTGGGGGGGGGGGGGGGGTATGGTTATAGACTTATATTTAAAAGGCAGAAACAGCTGCCGAGATGACTGGGATGTTGGCGTCCCTCCAGCCCCCACTATAAGCGCCAGCCGGCTGACACTGACACATTTCACTCGGCTCCTTCATGGCCCCTCGTCTTGCTCGGCTGTCACCTGGCGGCTGTGGGACGTCGTGGGGAAACTGCTGAGCTGAGAGACTCGTGCAGGAGCGTCGGCGTTATCGCTCTCTCTCCCCTCCACGCTGCTGGGGGACTGAACCACACCGCTGCCTTCACGTCCGTCACTGTCCATGGATTTCTGTGGGCTGTGTGTTCGGAGTGTGTGTGTGTGTGTGTGTGTGTGTGTGTGTGTGTGTGTGTGTGTGTGTGTGTGTGTGTGTGTGTGTGTGCTTGCAGATACAGACGGTGCTGAAGTACATTTTAATACATTGAATGGAGGCTGCAGAGAGCCCTTTCTGTCATGAGTTATTAAGAGCCGTTCTGTGATACCAGCAGTGGCATGAGTGTTAGGATTCTTGTTGTATCTAAGACAGGAAGAGAGTGTAAAAGAGCTGTTGCCTGTAAACAGAGAAGGGCGGGGCATGTTGGACATGTTGGGTGGGGCATGTTGGACATCCTACTTGGTAGAGTCAGACACGTTCCTCGGGCTCCCAACCAGAAGAAAGTGTGTTGAAAGAAATGCACACGAGTACATGAATCAAATGAAAATGGCATCAAAGAGGTTTTCACTCATGTATTTTTTATATTTTATTTGAACCCATGTCTCATGTCTTAAACCCATGTCTCATGTCTTAGACCCATGTCTCATGTCTTAGACCCATGTCTCATGTCTCATGTCTTAGACCCATGTCTCATCTCTTAGACCCATGTCTCATGTCTCATGTCTTAAACCCATGTCTCATCTCTTAGACCCATGTCTCATCTCTTAGACCCATGTCTCATGTCTCATCTCTTAGACCCATGTCTCATGTCTTAGACCCATGTCTCATGTCTTAGACCCATGTCTCATCTCTTAGACCCATGTCTCATCTCTTAGACCCATGTCTCATGTCTCATGTCTTAGACCCATGTCTCATGTCTCATGTCTTAAACCCATGTCTCATCTCTTAGACCCATGTCTCATGTCTCATGTCTTAGACCCATGTCTCATGTCTTAGACCCATGTCTCATGTCTCATCTCTTAGACCCATGTCTCATGTCTCATGTCTTAGACCCATGTCTCATGTCTCATGTCTTAAACCCATGTCTCATCTCTTAGACCCATGTCTCATCTCTTAAACCCATGTCTCATGTCTCATCTCTTAGACCCATGTCTCATGTCTCATGTCTTAAACCCATGTCTCATCTCTTAGACCCATGTCTCATGTCTTAGACCCATGTCTCATGACCCATGTATCTATTAAATTCTGTGCTTCTGAATTGTTTTCTGTACAATTCTGCCATTTGAAAGCAGAGGTGGGAATTGTTTGAAACACGGTTGACCTGATACTGGCATCTAATTCCTGATATGCTTCTCACCTCCATTTGGTGTTACTGGAGCAATTATTTTCCATGGAGTACAGAGCTCTAAATCAGACGGCATCTCTTACTATCTCTCTTATCTTCCCCCCATCACTCTAGTCTCCCATTACACAGAGGCTTGACTAGCCCGCAGGTAATCAATACAGGTAATCAATAAGAAAGGCCTGCTGTTCTGGTCGCATCAAGTCTAATAGTTGGGTATGGGTATCGGTTATTTGGGTTTTGCAGGTCAAAATCAGAAACTAATGTCATGCTAATTATAATCAGTGGTCAGTGTGAACAGTGGAAAAAATTTTGGTCCATAGCTGGTGAGTTTGTTTGAATTTCTTCAGTGTTTCCTTGGTTTTGATAATGTTCAGCCTATAGCACTAATGTGGGACCATAACCATGACCAAGGACTGGGGCTTACTGGGCTGTGTCGCATTAGGGACCCATCAAGCTACTGGAGAAAACGCTGATGTGCATTAAAAATAGACTCAGCTTCAAATCTGGTGTTAAACATGTCATTCAGGTCATGTCCTTAAGATTTGAGTGCAAAGAAATGAGCAAACAAACAAATAAATAAAGGAAAAAAGATAAATAAAGATAAACAAGAGAATTTTTAAACAATGTTTTGAATGTTCTTTAAAGAATGATACAGTAAGAATTTAGTGAGCACTTGTTTTATACTTGTTTTATACTATAATGGAGTTTATAAAACAGAGATGAATGAGTCAATAAAATAGAAGATAAATATGAAAAAAACACAAAATAAAGAGGAGAAAATATAATGTAGTAAAATAATATAAAAAGAAGAGATGGTTAAGAACCCAGGAGTCAGAAGTATTTCCAGAGGCAGGAGAAGGTAGATTCATCTCCTCATAGTCAGACACCCCCACAAGTTCCTGTTGCTCCATCTGAGGGGAACATAAGCACTTCACTGAGGTACAGCAGGATGAGACCATGAAGGTCTTTGAAGGTCATTAAGAGTATCCAAACATCAAGACAACGGCCTGCAGAGCAGCTGTCTGGGGCTGAAATATGCTCCTTGTTTTCATGGGCGCCAAAATACTCACTTCAGCATTTTACCCTGTCCGTGGACACTCTGTAAGCCAGAGATGGATTTTTGAATGCATTAATATAGTCTGCATTTGTGTGGATAAAGAACATGTTACACAAGGCATTTGGTGACATTTTAAGCACATTTTCGAACCACTCTGTTTGACCTTTGGCTAGTATTAGCTGTACATCCCAGTGTTAAAATAAACTGGACTTGCTATAGGTGCTATAGGTGTTGAGTCAGTGTTGAGGCAGCTTTAGGTTCAGTGCTGAGGTGGTGAAGGTTGAATACTCCACAGTTTACATTATACATATGACAGGAGTAGCCAATTTAAGCCAATAAATGATTTTTGATACACAAAAGAAATCATAGGAACTTCTAATGACTGCTGCATACCCATGAATGAAACCAGTTGAAAATCAGCTTCAGAAAGCACTTGTGTTTACATTTTATACTTTATATATGCATTTAGTCGACTGTTCACCATCTCTTAACACAATTTATAAAGTACATTTTGTGCACTATGGTGCATTAATGAATTTCAGTGCCTGGTAACATTCAACACTTGAACTTCAAAGCAAGAATCAATCTCCGAGAGCCTGTGGGGCATTTCTGCAGTGATTTGGACTGGGGGGCAGTACCATCACAGACACAGTTTACATTTTTGGTTTGGGTGTGCAAATATTCTGCAGCTGGTGCCACAGGCTTCATCTCTGAAATCAATAGGCAGCATAATCGCCCAGTGACCCGCGTGTCTTTCTCTTCTCCATTATGATGCTTGCAGTCATTCAACACAGCTCACCACAGCTCACCACCGTGGCTGAAGTGTAGGGCCCAGCGTGCACTACGTGACAATGCCTGTTCTGAGTGTCATCCCACCGGGCCACGACGCCGTCACCTTGCCGTTGCACGTTTTTTCAACAATCAATTTCAAAGCATGCTAATAATTATGCATAATCAGGACATGATTAAGTACTCAGCCTTGATGCAATTCAAGAGCCTTTGTTTTGCAGTTGTCACAGAGGCGTTAATGAAAAAAAAGGCAAACACAAAAAAGAAACAGATATAAAGAAAAAAAAATCCCTGTGATTCAAAATTGTTTGTTTATGCATATACTCATTATATACAGTGGATTAATGAAAGAGCCCTGGGGCACTAATCTCCTACCATGCAGCTCATATACAGGGCTACAGTGTGGGCACCGTGCCATGGAATCATCACCTGTCAGGCCTCCAGATCCCTCTGGATATTTTGTCTTTTTTTCTAGTTCACTGAGCAGCAGTAAATAAAACATGCACTCTGCTGCTCCTTAGTGTGGGAGGGCAACGGCCATCAGAGGTGACGAGGTGCTGGAGGAAAGAGATGGAGACGAGGAGAATGTGGGAGGGAAAGAGAGAGAGAGGGAAAAAATGAGAGGATCGAAAGAGGGGAAAAAGACAATATGAGAGAGAAAGTGAGTGGAAAAAGGAACAGAGGGAGAGAACAAAAGAAAGAGAAAGAGCGATGGACAGGAATAGAGAGAGAGAGGAGTGAGGGAGGAGCACAGTGGAGTGTGCTTGTAGCCCCTGGGGGCAGCTTTCCTGTCTGAGCTCCCCTGTAAAGCAGCCTTGGAGGCACTGAGGTGCTCTCTCTATTTCTAACTCACACTCCAGAGCTCTTCTCCCTGGAGAAAGACAGAACAATTCATGAGGAAGAGGACAGGAGCGGTGGAAAGCCCACTGGAACATATTAAAGCGGTGCGGCTCAGGACGAGATCGTTCCCCTGTTGTTCACCTCGGGTCCCCCTCTGTGAAAAACGTCGTGCTGAAAGCGTGTCTCCACGCCTTTGGTCCATGTTAGGACAATTATTGTGTGCACATTTTTATTACAGAGGCCTCTCCTTAATCTACACACGCTGCCTGTTGCCCTCTGGTTCCATTCCCAGCCCAGACAATAAAAACCACCTCCTGATCCTGCCTCCGCCCTCCAAGCAGACTCCACCGGCTGTCCTGAGTCCCTCGCTTGTAATGATGCCAAATTACACTTATTTCCGTGCCCTCCGCCCTCGGGAGATGCGCTCACATCACCTGGGCCTCCGGCGGTGTAGGGGCCTTTGCCGGCGTGTCAAACGGCACCAGGCTCAGGGAGCTCCACGTCGGCTTGCGCAGAACTGGGCTGATGAAACGGGCCCGGGGGAGAGTATCACCACGCAATTGGAGCGACGCCACGGAGGACCAGGACACGGAGGCCGCACGGCAGCGGATGTGAGAGTAAAGAGCTAATGAAGCGTTTAGGGGATGCTGGTTCGTAGGTAGCGTGTCTAAGTCACGCCCTCTCCACTAGTGATGCTGAAAGTGGGCGGTGCCCTGGGGGGGGCAGGGGTGAGTTGTCACAGACGGGTAATTGGGAGGATGCACTGTTGCCAAGTTTAGTTATTTACTTATATATTTATTTTCCGCAGTGGCAGGAAAGAGGCAGGTAGCCTGGGAAAAACAAGGAGTTTCATCATGATTGGAAATTCAGCAGAGGACAGGTGATGATGTAATGGAAGGGGTGTCAACAGATCTTTGGGTGAAGGTGGAATCAACCAGAGGATACTGAATCTCATTGTTTATTACAACTTGTCTCTGGAATGCATAAAGCATTATATCCTAGCCTGAGCAGCATACGTGTGCAAAAGGTTTCATATGTTGAATGTATTATATTGAATGCATTTTGTTTTGTTCTGTAAGAGATACACATTCACTGTGAAATGTAATTAAAATATCTAGTAATAAATATATTAATAATAAAGTATTCCGTTACTGTTAATATTTTATTCTTCCACAATCCTTCTTGGAGTTCGATTATACACATTTTTAACTGCTTCTAGGGGGAGACTATACCATTTCTTTAAAAGGTCAACTATTTATTTTTAATTGCTTCTAAGGGGAGATTACACCATTTAAGAAGAACAGGTCAGCCCTCCATGTTGAACTGTGTCTAGGGGGAGACTATTCCGTTTAAGAAGAACAGAGACTAACTGTGTTGAACTGTGTCTAGGGGGAGACTATTCCGTTTAAGAAGAACAGAGACTAACTGTGTTGAACTGTGTCTAGGGGGAGACTATTCCATTTAAGAAGAACAGAGACTAACTGTGTTGAACTGTGTCTAGGGGGAGACTATTCCGTTTAAGAAGAACAGAGACTAACTGTGTTGAACTGTGTCTAGGGGGAGACTATTCCGTTTAAGAAGAACAGAGACTAACTGTGTTGAACTGTGTCTAGGGGGAGGCTATTCCGTTTAAGAAGAACAGAGACTAACTGTGTTGAACTGTGTCTAGGGGGAGGCTATTCCGTTTAAGAAGAACAGAGACTAACTGTGTTGAACTGTGTCTAGGGGGAGGCTATTCCGTTTAAGAAGAACAGAGACTAACTGTGTTGAACTGTGTCTAGGGGGAGGCTATTCCGTTTAAGAAGAACAGAGACTAACTGTGTTGAACTGTGTCTAGGGGGAGGCTATTCCGTTTAAGAAGAACAGAGACTAACTGTGTTGAACTGTGTCTAGGGGGAGGCTATTCCGTTTAAGAAGAACAGAGACTAACTGTGTCTAGGGGGAGGCTATTCCGTTTAAGAAGAACAGAGACTAACTGTGTTGAACTGTGTCTAGGGGGAGACTATTCCGTTTAAGAAGAACAGAGACTAACTGTGTTGAACTGTGTCTAGGGGGAGGCTATTCCGTTTAAGAAGAACAGAGACTAACTGTGTTGAACTGTGTCTAGGGGGAGGCTATTCCGTTTAAGAAGAACAGAGACTAACTGTGTTGAACTGTGTCTAGGGGGAGACTATTCCGTTTAAGAAGAACAGAGACTAACTGTGTTGAACTGTGTCTAGGGGGAGGCTATTCCGTTTAAGAAGAACAGAGACTAACTGTGTTGAACTGTGTCTAGGGGGAGGCTATTCCGTTTAAGAAGAACAGAGACTAACTGTGTTGAACTGTGTCTAGGGGGAGGCTATTCCGTTTAAGAAGAACAGAGACTAACTGTGTTGAACTGTGTCTAGGGGGAGGCTATTCCGTTTAAGAAGAACAGAGACTAACTGTGTTGAACTGTGTCTAGGGGGAGGCTATTCCGTTTAAGAAGAACAGAGACTAACTGTGTTGAACTGTGTCTAGGGGGAGACTATTCCGTTTAAGAAGAACAGAGACTAACTGTGTTGAACTGTGTCTAGGGGGAGGCTATTCCGTTTAAGAAGAACAGAGACTAACTGTGTTGAACTGTGTCTAGGGGGAGACTATTCAGTTTAAGAAGAACAGAGACTAACTGTGTTGAACTGTGTCTAGGGGGAGGCTATTCCGTTTAAGAAGAACAGAGACTAACTGTGTTGAACTGTGTCTAGGGGGAGGCTATTCCGTTTAAGAAGAACAGAGACTAACTGTTGAACTGTGTCTAGGGGGAGACTATTTCGTTTAAGAAGAACAGAGACTAACTGTGTTGAACTGTGTCTAGGGGGAGACTATTCCGTTTAAGAAGAACAGAGACTAACTGTGTTGAACTGTTGGAAACGTGATGAGATTGTAGAGCTTCTGTGTCTTTTTCAAAATAAAAGTGATTGAAGATGTAGACGCAGGACAGTACCAGTACTAGTCTTTGTTCTTTGTCTCTGAGGACTCCCTGTAGAGCCTCTATCTACAACTATTTTTCACAATCAACCCTGACTAAAAAACTAAAGTGCATCTTTTGATATTTTGACAAAGGAAACATCGGTGTTCCTTTCACTGATACCAGTGTTTAGTGCTTTCATATGTAGCTGACATATTGCACTCACTTGAAAATACAGAGATTCACATATCCCATGATACAAAGCACAACATGTTATTTCATGTATCGCTATATTTAGCATAAAGTCATTAAAGTTGGTCCAATAGGAACGTTCACATTTTCATGCAGCGACACAGCAAAGCGTTATTATCCTAAAAGACGGGATGAAGCGGAAGAGAAAAGAGGTGTAGTGATTAATCAGCTTCATTTTACCCGTCTCTTACCTTTTTAACCAGCTGTGCTAAACACAATGGCTAAAGCACCAAAATGTTAAGGCAGTGCCAAGATTGGTTTTTAAACGCTGAGACAGATGCGTGTGCGTGAGCCGCAAGCCCGATACGGAAATATTTGGCGCCACAATAATGTGTCCCATTACTCCATTAAACTACAGCAGATCAGGTGGAAACAGACTGTTCACCATCATAAAAGAAAATGAAAGCAGCACATCTGTGCTTTTATGCAGCTCTGAAAGGCCTTGGTAGCTTCAGTGTGGAGTGTTGTGAGATTTATAAGTCTCCTACCTTCTCCCTACATGAGTTAAGGGTTGTGCTAATTATAGCTCATTACATATAAGCCTCCAATTAAATAGGTTGTTGAGTTATATTCTGATATAATACATAGTACATACTGTACACCATGTATCGTATATGCTATAGCTGTTATATATGTTCTCACAAGTGCAACAAAATAAAGTGTAATAACTATATTTATTAGGACATTACTCCAAGACCAGATGTAATTACAACATACTCCTGGCATTAATTTGGTCAATGGTCAAAATATCAAATTTGGTATTCTAAGACTGTGGGTCTTATGATGGAGTTTTTTAGACATCAGAACGACAATATACAACAGTGGTAACAAGCGTTTGAGTTGAAATCAGCATTGTCAGCCCACTCAGATTGAGAGCCCAGTTTGGCCACCGGGCCCTACTATAACGACAAAAAGGTGTTTTGTTTCTCATGAAGACAACATGTCTGAGGAACACAAACAGTGAATCTGAATCATAGAACCTGTGAATGTGACCATCACGAACACTTGAAGTCCCTGTGAGTTCCCGTAATTCAGTGTTACAGATGTCACTACATGTGCTTGAATGGTAGCATATTGGATCCCCATATAAAGCCCTGCAGGTAATCCAGTGGAGGTGTAACTACTAAGTCTCGAAAAGCCATGAGAAGTTCTCGCCCTCAGATGAAAACCTTGCCAGCAGAACAATATCTGGACACTGTAGGTGGCTCAACAGATTTCAGAGGGAGGGTGTTGTGTGATATTGTTCTCCCATGTTATTACACGCGAGTCATTTATCACACTTTCTCATCAGGCCGAGTGCAGTATGTTCAAAAATGTTGACATTTTCCCACAGTTCCTTGGTGATTCATTTGGGACCATGTGGGTATCTCTTATTCTGTTCTCATATTCCACACATATCTCAACAGGGGGGTGAGTCAAACCCTAATTACAGAGGCATTATGAGGATTAACAGATGAAAATACGTTGACATTTATATAAACTGTTGAGGCTTTAAAAAGTCCAAATTTGGTTCCAGTACTTCAGAATGTAGAGGCACACACTGACCTTGATTTAATCACAGCTATCCAAATTTCATAAACTAACGCGCCTCGTCATCTGTTCTTTGTCCTTCTTCTGTTTACAGAGGCTGGTGGGGAACGTGAACTCAGACAGCGTGGTCCACTGCAAACTCAGCCATTCTATTAGAACTCGTTTCCTGCGATTCGTCCCTCTCGGGTGGAACCCCAGCGGCAGGGTGGGGTTGAGGGTAGAGGTCTATGGATGTGCATATAGTGAGTAACTTGGCTGCTCTGATGGAAATGCTGATATCAGATACTCCTATATTACTTCAGTACTTCAGTTTGCTTTTTGCTTTGCATGAGAACATTGCCCAAGTCCACAAGAGGCTAAAGGAAGCTCCAGGCTTTCAGGCTATTAATTACACATAAACATGTTGTAATCACTCTGGTTTTGCTTACATGCTTCTGAGAAGGTCAGGTCCAGGTTTTGAAAGCACCAGCGTTCAGTGGTCAAACCCTGTGCAAGGATAAAGAGCGAAACTCCTACAGTATCTTGTGAAAGACAAAGTTGTCCAACTGAGCTCAGAAGCATAAAATCTAAACAGATTACGACCACATGCATTACATAACTATCTATTATTCATATTCTTATTGTACAATAATTAAGTGTCACCACATTGTGGTTTTATCTAGTTCATGTGTCCTTCACTCCTGCTTTTCAAAAATGTTATCTATTACTTACAGGTATACACTATATCAGGTATCACCAAATGGCGGACCGCGGTCCGGATCCGGACCCGAACGCCGTCCTGTCCGGACCCAATCACATTCCTGATTAACTGGATACGGACCCAAATGCCAAAAAAATTTTAACGGGAGACTATAGTGCATATATAGACTATATGCACTATATACTTATATATATATATATATATATATATATATATATATATATATATATATATATATATATATATATATATATATACATAGAGAGAGAGAGAGAGAGAGAGAGAGAGAGTCAATCTTGAAATGAGATGCATAACAAAATAATTTAAATATAAATCAAATATGCTAAAATGACAAGACGGTATAAAGAGTAAAGTGTGAACAGTGGTAATTGGAGGGAGAAAACACCATTAACTGGCTACACATTAGTTCTGATTGAGTACATTTAGATTGGCAAAGAATCAGTGGATGGACTCAACTTCCAATCCAATCGCAGATGTTGTTGGCATTCACCTGTTTGTCAGTCACGCTGTGCTTGTTATCACACACTTTTCCCAGTGTGTTTCCCCTTTTCCTCTTTTTGAAAATGTAGATACATTTGTCTTGTGATTTCTAACAATTTTCATGGTCCTTTTGGGGTAATTACGACAGGCAATAGTGTGATTTTAGTTTAAACTCTCTACTCAAGACCCCCTGGAGGACACTTGTTCACAGCACAAAAATCCATCAAGATAACATACATCACAACATACATCACTGCTAAAGACATTTAGCAGATGAAGGATTAGTCTGAGGGGAACGTGTAGTGTATTCAGCACACTTCAATGCTCTCGCCATGTTGTTATGTGGTGCTAGATCATGATTTGGACTGCACTCTATATAATGATATAGGACTCTACACCTAAAGAAAATCAGTCATCTACATCTGCAATAACTCATATTACCAATACAAGCATCCTTAGGAGACTGTCTCTCCACTCAACTCTCTGATCTGTAGCTTCTTATTCCTTTGTGTAGATGTGCAGTGCGAGGCAGGAACGTAAAGACCTCTAATGTTCACCGAGAAGCATATTTGTTCTCCCTTAATCACTTAAGATCAGCGCATTTTGCCGAGCCTGCACTATTCCAGCGGCTGACGGCAGACGTCGGCCCAGGCGAAGGTTTCCGTGGCCGGCCTCCGTCAGGCTGGTGCTAAATAAATAAAGAGGTGTCTCTAATGATACCGCTGCATGCATAGCCAAGCAGCACTAAATGGATCAGTTGGCGAATTACTGCACTGTAAAAGACATTTATAATTATCCCTTAGTGAGCGTTTCCATTATCCCGCACGGCTCCATGCCGTGATCCCCGTATTAGACTTGGATGAACATGCTTCACTGATAAATGCTGCATGGGCACGCTGCTCTAGATCAGCTCCGCTTAATAATGGAGTTTCACAGCACACGGACCACCTAAAGAACCTATGGGGCTATGAGAGCTCTCCAGAGATGAGTAGATGTTTCCTCTCTATCATGAAAGTAGCAGGTCTAAGATGCACTCAATGGTTTACTTCTGCATAGTAATGAAGTCACGGGCACAATGGACTACCTGTGTGTTCATGAAATATGGTCTTAGTGGACATACATAAGCATATTTCTGACTGTGTGATCTGATGGCTTCACAAGTGTAGATGTGTAAATTAATGTAAGTCTGGCAGCTCCCATTAATAATGTGTCTGGGATCAGAAATCCAGGGTGACGGCTGTGACCCCAAGTTGAACTCAAGTGGGGCTTCACACTGGCTGCCTGTCTCTGTTTATCTGCAATGTTTCTTCACACCCTGTCCAACTCAGTGGCTTCCTCATTCTATCACTGGAATGTCTATTTTAGCTTGTTAGCTAATGTAGATATCTGACTCAATACTAGGTGCCTTTTACCTGTAAGGTTTCACTAGCAACAGAATTTTGTATCACGGCTGCCTTAAAAATGCAATGAGCAAATACTGTTAGGATTATCTTCTCTTAGTTTATCTCTTGTTTCAATCTGTTTCTCGAACTCTTTCTGTACACCTCTGATGATTGATAATATCAGCAATGAGCAAATACATCTTAAAGATGACAAGAATTCCACAAAATAACTAAATATCTTGCATGCTTTTCATTTGGTTTCTGTGTTTTTGTGTGTAAGTTGATTGCAGATGACAGTCTGAAGCAGTTGAGTGTAGCGTTCATGTCTTTGATAGGCCATAATGTCATCAGTGTTTTAACAGCCTCCTCCCAAATATGTCACGTTTATATAATATAATATATAAATATAATACGTTTCTATCCAGCTCAAATTCAGCTTTTGGGATTCATTTCTACAAAAACCTCTTGTGCCCTCTTCTCGTCTGCTCAACAAGATGGCAGGTGCATGTTGGAGATTGCATTATTTATTCAGACAGCCGTAGCCTGTACAACAAAGAGGCAAACTTTGGAGTTCAGCTTAGCAAAATATAAGTGGTTGATATTTGGGGCATATTCAACACTGACTGGGGCTACGACTTGAGTTGCATAACATATCAACATGCATCCAACATCTAGAATGTTTAGAAGTTGGGAAACAGATTTGGCAATTTTGGAGTTTTAAATCCCAATCTACAGATATCTTAAGTGACAGTTATTACAACTTACTCAACGTGGCTTGAGTAATTTCCTCCTACAATTATCAGCCTTTTAGAAAAAAAAGTGTTTTCTGTCTCATCCCAAAAGTATTTTAGTCTGCATGCACCAGGATTTAAAATTATGTCTTGATCATTGCTCTAACTCTTCTAAACTTTCACAAGGCCAGATAATTTCAAACCATTAACCTTCTTATTTCCCATGTACTTTTCTCATTTCACTAAGAATCATTTGTGGCGGACTTTGACGGCAGGAGCTCCCTGCTTTACCGGTTCAACCAGAAGTCCATGAGCACCGTGAAGGATGTGATATCTCTGCGATTCAAGAGTCGGCAGGCAGAGGGCGTACTTTTGCACGGGGAGGGCCAGCGAGGAGACTACATTACCCTGGAGCTGCACCGGGGGAGGCTGGCATTACACCTGAACTTGGGTGAGCTGGGACCGTCACGGAATGAAAACTAGACGGGCTCGTGTTGTTTATTGCTGGTGTATTAGCCATTTGGGATGAATTATTCCTTTAAGGTTGACAGGATCCAGTAAAATAAAGTGCTTACAATTTGAGTGGTATATTTTATATAGTTTTGAAAATAGATTTATATGAAATCATTGACACTGCTGAACACAGCAAAACATGAAAATTTAATAGCAATACGATGGAATTGAAAATTATTTGTATGTAGAAGGTACTCAAGGACACCATACAAGAAATCACATTATAATAATACAGTAAAATAAAGCACAAACATTTTTAAATGTAATCCTACAAAAATGAAATATAATGTGTAAATTAATATGTAAATGCACTTGTAAGTGATCTGGTGCTTTATCAAGCCTGCTGTCTTTGCCCTATCTGGGTACCTTTCTCATATTTTTCACAATGTTCTGAAAGCAAAGGTCCAGCTCACAGTACCTTCTCCCTGTGTCCCGATGCGTCTCTCAAGATGACACCAGGGTGAGGACCAGCAGCGGCCGTATTGTGGTCACACTGGGCAGTCTGCTGGATGACCAACACTGGCACTCTGTGCTTATAGAGCGCTTTAACAAGCAGGTCAACTTCACCTTGGACAGACACACACAGCACTTCAGGACCAAAGGTGACGGAGACTCTTTGGAGGTCGACTATGAGGTAGAGTTCATATTTTTTGTTGAAAGTTAGGCCTTTGATCATTCCAAAAATTGGGCGCATTCAAGGTTGTAGCATATAGACATCTTATAATCAAAGTGAGGAACAGATGATCCACACATCAGCTGAGCATTAATTGAGCATTAACATGGAGAGATACTGCAAAAAGGACCCTTTCATCATGATTTTCAACTTGGACGTCAGGGCTTGCTGTGTCAGTACTAATCAAACTTGATGTGCATTTAAATTTCTGTGTTTAAATAATTTGTCCCTGTAGACACCGGGGATGTGTCTTAACTATCAATAACTGCCCCTTTAAGCTTTGCTTCGGTGGGATCCCACTTCCTGGAAAACCAGGAACGTTCATCCGACGGAATTTTCATGGCTGTGTGGAGAATCTGTACTACAACGGAGTTAACATCATTGATCTTGCTAAACGCCGCAAGCCTCAGATATACAGCGTGGTAAGACCAAGACAATATTTAATCTTATGAAACAACAAAAAATAAGGGGTTATATGATGGACCATGAATTGCAAATAAGATGTTATCTATTACTGATACATGACTGGAGGAAGATAACCATTTCAATATGACATCATATAATATCACCATCAAATGTCATTTTTACCATCAAATGTCACTATTTCCATCAATTTCTATTACACCCCCAATGAACAGGGCAGCTAGATTTGATGCTGGTACAAAGGATTTTCACATTTGCTGTAAATTGTTCAAATTTTTTGCCTCTGAAATGATGTCTTCAGCAGCTGCATTTACACAGCTGAATCTAATTTACCTGCTGGGGTAAATTTAAAACTGCCTTTTTTTGTACTGGAAATACAGTCTGCTCACTAGAAAGACATATTCTCCATGATCACCATCATATTCCTCCCTCCATCACTGCGTCTCAAGAGAACATCCACCTGCCCCTCTAGCTTTCAAATCAAATAACGAGATAGTTGAGTTCTTTCCGAGGAGCTGGTTGAGACAGGAAGCCTGTCAAACTGACGGGGCTTGTGAGGGAGTGTGTCCTCTGAGGCCTGAGTTCACTGATGTGGGGTGTGTATGGCCCTGTGGCACTGGGATCAATGAGGTGTTCACCTAGCACTGTGCTAACCTTTTCACGCCTACGTGAGCTTCTGTCCCGCGGATGTGCTCTCGGTGCTCCTGCCGGTCTCAGCGGAACTGGGCTGGTGACATTTATCCAGGCTGCCTGCCCCCCTCTGTGGGCTTCTACCCGTCTGGCTCCCCCCCCCCCCCCCCCTCCTCCTCCTCCTCCTCCTCCTTTCTATTCCTCGTTTCCCTCTGCTCACTTCTGCTGGCTTCCTTCTAGAGAGTCTTCAGCTATATTTGCCTTGCTATTTTTCCTGTCTGCTTTTCTGCTTGTGTGTTTGTCTGGCAAAATAGACAATGCAATGCAGTCAATTAACAACATTAATTACCGTTGGTAAACCATATATTTTTTTATATTTTCAATTTATGTTAGTTTTTTCTGACCCCTTGTGCTACACAGGCATTTGGCCTAAAGTTTCACGTGATCTGTTTTTCGAAGGGTATCCTTGTGTCGAAGTGTGTTCTGACGGTCCCCGTCCACACGTAGACTGACATGTGGCTTGGCTCCTTCCTTTATCTCCCAGGGCAATGTGACCTTTTCCTGCTCGGAGCCACAGCTGGTCGCTGCCACCTTTCTGAGCTCCGGAAGCAGCTTCCTGTCATTGCCGGCCCCGTCCCCAACTCTGGACGGGCTCTCCGTGCGCCTCCAGTTCCGCACCTGGAACCCAGATGGCCTCCTGCTGTCCAGCCGGTTGGCCCCAGACCACGAGCCCCATTACCTGCTTCTCCAGATCAGCAGCGGACGGCTGCGTCTCACCCACCAGACGTCGAGCCTCAAGACATCTGAGGTGTCCACCGGTAAGCTCATTATTGTAAGGACATTAAAAAGTTCATTTGGCATTTGGAGAAGCAAATCTTATGCCCCCATTTTACATAATCCCAGCTCTGTCTTTTAATATTTAGAAAACAGCTAACATTTTATTCCCTTAAACCAGAATAATAAACTGAACTGAAAATACATTTCATATGCTACTTCTCTAAAAGAGCTTAACTGAAAATACCTTGGTCTATGCCAATGCCATGGGCTTGCCAGCCACACAAGCAGGTAAAAGTATAATTAGAAGTATAAATGTTTGTTGCTTTGGTTTCAGACGGATGAGTCATGTAAGGGTCGATCATCATTGCTTCCACCAGGCAGCATCACACTTTTCTCTTTCCTGCAACAGTGCAGATTCCATCTGTGTTTAATGTTTAGTTCTATGCAAAAGACCAAGACTGTGTGACCTAAAGCTATCTTTCAGTACACAAGGCTATGAACCAAGGTTGTTTTGGTCAGCTTCTTCTGAAGATAAATCAGAGGAATATGTGGTGGTTGCAACCCACTCAACTAGGGTTAGCCAGTTGCACAGGCACAGAGACCGACAGATGCATATTTCACCCCAGAGGTGGGCCTGATGTGGCACTCCACAGTCAGCAGCAGGAGAGGAAAAAGAAAGCCGTACTCGCCGTACTCCAGGCGTTACCTTTTGGGGGCTCGTCCGGGATTATTCTATTTCCATCATACCTGTGGCCCTGTGCTGTTTTTTTTTTTCTTCACCAAAATCATGTGTATTTTGACCGAAATGCAGAGCCCAGTAATTATGGTCAATGGGAGACAGACCAGAGCAGTGAACCCAGCCGCACCGAGGCTCAAACATTAGATCAAGCTCGAACGGCAAGCAGATGGCTGGCACAGAGGGGACTGTAGGCACACAGCGGCCACACACAGCTTGTGTGCCCTTCATGTGTAATGGCCAGAATTAATTAAATCAAACCACATTGAATTCTTTATTTTTTTGCAGGCAGAATTTGCCGTCAGGTTGGTGCCACTTCGGTGCCACAGCACATCATGGCTAACACTGTTTGTATTGGCTTCTCTTTGATTCTGATGTGCTTTATGTTATGTTTGGTTCACTTATGCTTTATATTCACAATTTGATATTTTTAGTTCCTAAACTTGCGAGGAATCGATTGTCTTTGCTAACAATATTAGACAAATTAACTGGGCAGATGGATGGATGGATCATTCAGTTATTGAATAGTCATAGATCATTTACTTGTTATTGAGTTATTGTTGAATGATACAGGAATACACATTTGTTGCCGAATTGCTTACAAGTTAAAGATTGTGTGTCACTGCAAAATATGTTATCAGTTAATTTCTGGAGAGGCAGTGACTCAGTGTCCATCATTATGGCTTTTAACTCCTATGTTCTCTTTCTGGTCCACTCGCTTGGCAGGTCAGAGGGTGAATGATGGTCTGTGGCACATGGTGAGTCTCAGTGGTAGAGGACAGCAGATGACTCTGACCCTGGACAACGAACCAGCCTCGGCTATACAGCTGGAGCACTCCCTGGAACCGAGGCACAATTACTACTTTGGTGGTATGAAAGGCTGTCACAGTTATAGCAAAAATTCTCTGGAAATAAGTAGACATATTTATAGTTTATATATATATATGAATTACAAGATTTATGTACATTTAAAATGTAGTGAAATATGAAGTAAATTGTCGATCTGATCTCGTAGTCCTGGATTGGACCCTTTTACCAGCATAATTGAAGACCTCAGTATACAGCAGTAACCAGTATACTGGCCCGTTGCCATGGGGGGACTCCATGGGGGGCAACCAAGCACCTGGCGTAGGTGGAGCACAGGTGGATCATAGCCTGATCACTTAAGCAAAAGGACTGGAGGGCGATGACACAAATATCACTGGCGTTAAAGATTATAGTTTTTGTTTATATAGAAAGTGCAGCAGAAATACACAGAGAAGGCCTTCCACCATATGACGGCATGCACCTTCAGCTACTTGTATCTGCGTGCTTTTTGTGTATAATGTTTAAAGTGTTAATCAAACAAGCTGGCAGGCTCGCCTTTTTTCCAGAATGCTTTGCATGCAGTTGAAACAATATTCTAATTTTTATTCGTGATACCTTCATACCGTATTGCTGGTTTCTGTAGGCTAATTCTTGTGTTATGGTTTTGGAATGCAGGGGTCTAACCACAGTAGCAAAATCTTTGCCAAGAGAGCAGGAGCTGCATTTGTGAGGAGAAAAGGCTGTTGTGTTACTTTGAGCTTGTAATGATGGCATTCTTCACACTGAGCCACAACATGTCTTCATAATCTGCTTTTCTTAGAACCCAAAGAGTAGGAAACTGTGAGTCTGTCAGCATTTGCATATTCTAGCTCTAATAAATACCATTCAGTATGTATGACTTGAGCTTATAAGAACATGTTTAGATGTCATTCAACAGCATCTTGTTAATCCATCAACAAATCCACAGCAGATCCAAATTCGGGTAGTTCGCTTATAAAATAGGGGTAGTTTTGTCACATTAGAGAATTCCCTATAAATAATCCACATTACAAAAAATCACATTTGCTCCAAGTATCTTTTAGTAATGGATGGTCATTAAAAGTGTAAATCATCTCCGAGTACTAAACGTCATCCTCTTTATCAGCTGGCGACCAAGCAGGACCTCCTCGTTGCCTGTAGCTAGGAGGAACATAATCATGAAACAGGAACAGAAAATTAGCCAATTAGACTTTTATGTTACACCAAAATGCTTTAATGTCACCACTGCCATAATGTGAAGTGGGCTGTTTGACTGAATTACGACTCTGCCACTGAGGACTTCTTTTTGTACACTGTTTCAGGTTGTCCATCGTCTCATAACGGCTCCAGCTGTGTGAATCCCACCATGGCCTTCCAGGGATGTGTACGCCTCATCCTCATCAATAACCAACCTATGGACCTAATGCTTATCCAGCAAGGCATCATGGGAAGCTGGAATCAACTACAGTTTGACATCTGTGGCATTCAGGACAGGTATAAAATTGTATTTTGCTTCTGAAAGGATTTCAGAAGTTTTAGCTTTTCTTTGATGTTGTTAAAATGAATCTTAGCATTGATACTACATTTGCTTGCTCAGTAATCTGAGTCATCAAAACTGATGCGAAAGCTCTGGCTCAAGCAGTGGCTTGAAGCTTTTCTTATGAATCAAAGTCCTGACAAAGACAGACTTCATCAAAATCAGCTAACAATACATGAAAGCTGGCGTGAATCAAACGGCGTGATTCATTAGTATGACCAGTTAGAATAACTCATATGCTTAGTACTAATTACATTTTATTTGGTATTTTACTGTAAGCATATAAGCTCCGTTTGGTAGCGAGTATTCCGTCTTGTTGGAAAACTGGAAAGCACTTCATGGTTTAACATCGGTTATCCATGTTTGTGCCAGTGACAAAAATACAATTGTGTCCTGCTAGCGCGGTGGCTCAGTGCAGGAGCTCCGTCCTCACATCCTCACACCTGTCAGGGCTTTGTTTGCTGCTCAGGCGTCCAGCCAGTAGAGCAGCTCCAACTATCACAGCCCTTATTAGAAACAGGAAGGTGTTCATTTAGTAATGCCACTCAGGCTAGCGGCCCTGCTAACGAGCTCCATGCTACACCCTCTGGTGTATCTCATTAGTGCTCCTGTAATCGGAGGGGTCCCGATCGACTATGCGACTGTGGACCACAGGGGTCCTGGACAAGGAGACAGAAAAGCAAGCAGGAAGGTGCATTGTTTTCTTGACTTCTCATTAGCTTTCTTTACGGGAATATATGACATGCAGTGTAGTGTAAGGAAAGTGTCAGGAAGAATTGTGGTGGTTTGCAGCAAATCACCGACTTGTGATGTTGATTTCAGTCATCCCTGAAATGTAAGCTACCACACCCCCTACCCCCCAACAGTAATCTACTACAAGAGAAGTGATGTTGACCACAGTCACCCCTGCAACGAAACCTATTCCTACAGACCCAACTACAGAGTCGTACAAGACAACTGATGTTTACCACAGTCACCCCTGCAATGTAACTTAATCCTATTTCTCCAACTACAGTCTCATACAAGCAAATTTGCAGCCCCAACTTCTTGATTTATTCTTGATTTATTAACCATGAAAGTGTTTCAGCATAAAACAAAAATATTGTTGAGATTAGTTTAAGCTTGAGTGTTGTTTCAGATAAAATAGACATTAGAATGATGGAAATAATAGATGAATAATTGATAATTGTACCAATGAATGTAGAATCTCAAATATACTGCACTCAGCTTACATTAGCATCAGCAGAATAATAACATACACATTGTAAAAGGGTTTAGTGGCCACAGCCCAGCAATAGTTCAGACACACTTTATATGCACAGTCAAGACGGAATATTCTGCATGTTATTAGCAGGTATATGTTTAGCTTTAGTTCCACAATGAATATATTTTATCTTAAAACATGAGTAAAAACATCGCATCCTGTATGCTCATTCCTAAAATACCTCCGATTACATTGACTCTGTTAACGTCGTACCCACACCACTGTCCTTCACAAAACTCCTTTGACATCCAAATCTCCCTGCAGCAAAATCCGATTACCATGTTACCCAGGGAGAGCTTCCATTGCCGATATGCTGATATTTCAGGGCGGGGCTGTCTCCTGCCAGCTTGTCTGTGGAAAGTGTTTTTTTTTAAATAGTGAACTGGTGTGAACATGATGAGGCCCAGCCGTCGACAGTGCCTCTAAATCATTCATGAGCAGCTGTCACAGTCGGCGGGGCAGTCAGCGGGTGATGGCCTTCGTGTGCTCTGTGGTACCTTCAGAGTCTGCCGGGGGCAAAAGTGCCAGAGTCTGTTAGACAGCAATCGCTCGTCTTCCTCTCCGCCCTTCCATTAGTGCGCAGCCTAAGACTAGCTGCCAAAAATGGCGAGATCGCACCACAATCCCCCCCTCTCAGTCCTTTGGGTTTTAGACACTGTCAACAAGTGTTGTGACACTGATATGTATTAGGTGTTGGAGTGGCACGGGAGGTTCTAACAGTCAGAATGAGAGGCTGTGGTTTGTCGTTTGATTGGTTGTTTTATTGAAAGGGGCGCTTACAATCTTAGCGTGGTCTGTGGTGCAGAGCAGTGCACTTTTATTTCGACTTTGACGTGTCCTCTTTGTGTTGGAGAGGAATTCCGTTGGACAGGTCCAGGTTAAAGCCCATAGGGTTGCTGGGAAACAGATGTCCTGTTCCGCTTTTTCATGTCCACACATGAAAGTCAACACACAAGGAATGAGACTCAGAAGAGACACCGTTCTACCAAAGAGTGCAAACGAACAGCAAACAGCATTATGCAAATTAGATCATTCTTATTGGTAGCCACAGGCTTCCATCCATTATAAAAAACATCTACACTTTTGACTGAACTGTCCCTTTACTATGTGATTTTTAAATACTGCTAAAATACTCATGTCTCTTTAAAATAAAAAAAGAGGTTTCTATTGCACTGTGTACCCAGAGGGAAAGAGTGGTGGTGTTTCATGTCAAAAAGAGACATCCACACGTGTCTCACACCAACGGTTGGTTCAATGAAACCTCATCATAACATAGCCATTATGTCACACAAAAAAACCCCTGAAAGAGAGGGAGGGAGGGAGGGAGGGAGGGAGAGAGGGAGGGAGGGAAGGAGGGAGAGAGGGAGAGAGGGAGAGAGGGAGGGAGAGAGGGAGGGAGGGAGAGAGGGAGGGAGAGAGGGAGGGAGGGAGGGAGAAAGGGAGGGAGGGAATACTTCTCACTCACATAGATATAACTCCTTGCTTGAGGCATGCCCGTCAACCTACATGGTTCTTGTGTTTTCAGTTCTGCCTCCCATGGTTATAGAGAAGAGGGTTTATCCTCATATGTGTTTGCCTTATCCAACGCTCTGTCTCCACCCTTAAAAAGCTGTCTAAAGCCTCGTCATGAAGCTTACATAAATAAGAGGAAAACGAAACAACAATCCTGATGTGTAAAGGGAGATCAGTCACTGTATCTATCTTCGTTACTGGTCCTGAAATGTGTACATTTTCGCCGTCGCATTCCTGAAGCATTCTCCCTGCCAAATAACAGTCCATCAACTATGTGTTCAAACATTCAGCTCCACTAGCCACCCCAGCTCCCTAAAGCTTCACTCACTGCTTTATTGCTGGTGAAGTGTTCTGCACACTGGCCACCATAATTTTATGGTCCACCAAAGTCCTTTTCCTGAGCCTGAGTAGAAATAGCACAGCAGTAATTAAACCATCACCTGAAACATTATCCAGAACACGGTTGACTCCCTCTGTAGAGGCTAATGGCTTTAGGAACGCACAGCGTTGTGCGAAGAGCCTCCGAAAGGCCTCATGGGAGCGGACAGCAGGAAGCAGGCTTTGTGAAATAATATATGCAGGCCTAAAAGGCTGGTAATTGTGAAATTTAAGCTGTCTGAGATGAGTGTGCTATTAATCAAAATGTCTGGAGGAAGCCCATACATCTGAACACGAGGCGTTTGCTTTGTTGAGTGTGTGTGTGTGAGGTTTATTGGCAGGCACTGCACCTTCTCAAGGCTATTCAACGTTTTTTTTTTTTATTTCACTAGGGAAAAAAAGCAGAAATTACTGCAAAGCTATTTAAAATGAATAATAATTTTATACAGAAAGAGTGTTGCTCCTAGTAATGTACTGTTCTCTAAATAAAATCTATTGTTTTTTTGTTTTTTTTGTATTTCATTGTATGAGTTTGTCACATTTTGCCTGTAGCTTTGTTGTGGAAGTTTTAAGTCACATACTAGGACATGTTCTATATCTATCTATATATGAATTTACAGTAGCAACACAGGTTTGGAGGATTGGCTGTCCTTCATTTTAAAATATCCACAATGCACAGTGCCAGCAAGTCAAATAGTCTTTTTCAGCTTCATTTGATTTAGCAGATGGTTCACCACTTTCTGTCTCAGTGTTTCAGATCAAGGCCAGTTGTGATGCAAACACGTTTGTGTGGAAGGTGGGTTAATAGAACCCCCCCCCCCCCCCCCATCAACTCTCAGTCCCACTAAATTGGTTTTTTTGAATTGAGACAAGACTTGTGCAAATAGAGAGTGTTTTCTTCACTGCAGTGTTTTATTGAAACAGAGATTGGCTTTCAAAGGTAAATACTGAACGAATTATATTTAATGTGGTCTGCATGATAAGCCACCCTCATTTCATTAAAGGTCTATATTTTGTTTAATGGTTTATTTTCCGCGTTATCCGTGTCTGATGCATTTCTCCCATTCTCGCTATTTTTTAATGCGTTTAGGTGTCTCCCCAATTTCTGTGAAAATGGTGGTCGATGCTCTCAGACCTGGTCCACGTTCTCCTGTGACTGTGCTGGGACCGGATACAGCGGCGCTACCTGCCACAACTGTAGGTGCACATGGAGGATCTGTACAATGGTCAATTTGTTGAACTGTTTTTGTCTGGAAGATTCTGGTGACCATGTAAACAATTGTATTTTTAATGACCCAATAACACAAACCTACACAGAACCGATTTTGTGGTGCACAGTTATATCAATTTGGCTTAGATTACAGGACTCTGTGGCAAAAGTTCCCCAATATCGACCTCAAAGCATTTGCCTATGATTTGTCTATTATTATTCCCATTTGTGCAGGTTATCATGGCCGTGGGTTATTTGAGCCACGCAGGTATTAGACGAAATTCTCCAACCAGACACATGAAACATAATAATGTAAAAAAACAAAAGGCATTTGCAAGGTCATCCATGTTTGATTGCTGAAATGCACCATTGCTGAGCTCCTCAGTGTAGAGATAATGTCTTGCACACACACATTTCTGGAGGTATTGCCTCAAAGACTGGACATGAAACACCACAGGCTTACACAGACAGCACTGACCTTTTCTCCTGCCTGTTCCCAACATATACATAAGATTTCAAATGACCTTTGTCCTTAACGCGTAGACGTATCTCAGTGCGTCACTGAATCCTTACAGCCTGCGTGTTCTACTCCCTTTGCCCTTTCTGCCTTGTTACCACTTTACTCCAGCCATCTACGAAGCTTCGTGTGAGTCCTACAGGCTTGTAGGATGCACTTCCGGCTATTTCTCCATTGATCCTGATGGAAGTGGCCCTCTGGGTCCCATTCAAGTATACTGCAATATGACAGGTAAGCTGTTTCCTTTTCTACTCACAGTGAAACTTGTGGGAAAAAAAACAAGC
Source organism: Brachyhypopomus gauderio (assembly GCF_052324685.1). Lineage (NCBI taxonomy): Eukaryota > Metazoa > Chordata > Actinopteri > Gymnotiformes > Hypopomidae > Brachyhypopomus > Brachyhypopomus gauderio. The sequence goes on from NC_135213.1 coordinate 40,054,444, forward strand.
TAAACCTTGTTTTAAAACATCAGTTCTCAGTACATTGTAATGTAATCTCTCAAGCAATTGTGTAATTGTAATTGTGTAATTGTTATTGAGAAATTGTGTGTGAGGTTGAGAAGCTTTATGCCAGAGAGATACATGCCCTGTCTCGGAGCAGCATGTACTGTTCATCCAGGGAAACATCATCTTTCATTATTATGCCTTATTAATCAATATTCATAACTTTAGTAACCATATATGGACAATAAGCACAAGCAAAATAGTAATCCGGTCACCCCATTTCCAGATGTCTACTGTCTAGTTAACTGCAATCTTCTTAAGGAAGCGTTTGTTATACAGCGTGAACAGTTTTAACTGGTGTTTTCTATGTAGTGCATCTATTGTCCTTTGGCTTTGATTGGCTGTTGCTTCATGTATGTCAGTCTTAGGGAAACTATGCATGTGTGGTAAGAAACAATGACCTTGGCTTTGATGTATTTGCCCTTTATTGTGCACTGTGTTCCAGAGAATAAAGTATGGACTGTGATTGGCCACAACAGCACTGGGCAGGTCCGGGTTCGAGGATCGACCCCAGAGAGAATCTACAGTTCACACGTGGACTACGGTGCCTCACCCGAGCAGCTGGGAGTCTTGGTGTCCGTGTCACAGTACTGCCAGCAGAAGCTCACGTACCGTTGCAGGAGGTCCCGACTGTTCAACACGTGGGGTGAGTGCAGCTCTGGGTTCTGGGATAAGTGCCTGGCTGGGTCGTGGGCTGGATTGTAGGCTGGGTGGTGGGTTGTCTTGGGGAGAGCCCTGGAGTGGGTTCCTGGCAGAGTCCTTGGTGTGGACTTAAAGGTGAGCTCATTCTTGGTCTAACAATGTTTTCAGCACATACCCAACTGCTGGTTCCTCATTTCTTTTTATAATCATGCATATATTAAGTTTGCCACTATCTTCAGCACTGAGAACGTTATCACCCCCCTGCTCCTTCTCACTGAGGCCAACACTTTCCAGTGGAGTAATAGCTCAATTCTTCTCACAGTATAATCATAAGTGCCTTCATGTTTATGTTTATTCAGGGCAATTTGTGATTAACACTGGGCCTTAATACCAGTCTTGATTACGCTTCACCAGTACACACCACAGATAAAATATAAGAGAAAGTTTAGTCTAGGATTGTGTTTTCTAAAGCGACGTCTTACTCTACACCAGGTTTTCTGCTTTTCAAAAAGAGATTATTTAGGTTATTGAAGGTGTACAAACTCACTTGGTGAGAGTTTTAATTCCAATAAGGAGATATGTAGCAGTGGGTTTTTCAAAACTAAAGCTGTCAGCAAAAATTATAAAGGATCAACTACAAATGATGGAAAACGCTTTTTAAAAGAGGGAATGGGTCAAAAAATAGCAAACATATCACTTGTAGCAGTAGCGCTTTAATCATACGTTTGCTAATGAAACCATTAGCATGGCGCTTGCTAATCTGGCTTGATTGTTCAACCAAGATGTCTTGATTCTTCAGTCTAGTGTAAGGCTGTTTTAATGTTAGTCACCAAGGACGTGCCCTTTAGCTCATGCCAAACAGTAAATCACCTTCATAGCCCAACTTTCCAGAAGTATCATGGTGAAGAGATAGTTCAAACTATTAAAAGAAGTGTTTAAAATTATACTCGCTCAAGCATTTTACAAGGATCTTTTGTGCCATCATGCTTTGGAGAAACTGACCCCCAGGTTGTCAGCTAAATCATAAAGATCCCAATTAGTTGGTGTTAGAGGTGTGGCCTCCTGTCTGTCCTTTGGGAGATCTTTTTTTAGTGGAATAAATACCCCAGCGTAACATGCCGATACACTTAGAGATAAATGGTAATTAGTGGTAATTAGTGGTAGGGAGGCCATTATTATGCAAAATAGAATAATGCTGGTGAATGTTATTCCACTATAATGTACTGATTTCTGAATCAGTATTAGTATTAGTATCAGTATCAGTATCAGTATTGTGTTGTTTAAAAATGACTATGAACATCTTCTCTTTGCATTTTCCAAGTTCTGAAAACATCATATTTTGTCATTTACTGCATAAAAAATGCTCTGAATGATTATATTTTTACATGGAATGTGGGAGAAATGTTGTCAGTGGTTTATGGTTTACTGAGACACGTATCTATGAATAGTAAAATAAAAATAAAGAATCTTGCAGTGGTTTATTGTTTCCTGAGCTCTAGATGTGTTTAGTGGTAACTCTGCATCATCCTTTGTACAACGTGTGCATGGACTCCATCCGCAGCTGCAGAAACATCTGTAGGTCAGAAGCACACGTGCCTTCCTAATTTATAACCCTGGATGAAGCCCCATTCCTCCAGGACAGATATCATGTCACTGCAGACAATAAACAAGATTTTTATTTCTCCAACATTAAAGGGAAGGTCAGACTTCTTCTTCTTCCGGTTCATTGGGCATCGGGGAGAAAACATAATTAGTTTCATTGTTTTTATGAAATGCCACATAACCACCTCTCTACATATCACACACACACACACACACACACACACACACACACACACACACACACACACACAAAATTACTCCATTCTTCTACTGTCTGACTGTCTCTATCACTCCATCTCTCTCTCTCTCTCTCTCTCTCTCTCTCTCTCTCATGTCTTGTCTTAGTAATGATGGGGTTCACTGTGTCTTGTACTGGCAGATATAGAAGCTTTTTCCATCGTCTATCTTCAGATCTTCAGAGTTATTTACTCCGCATGCTGTTCTTCACATAACCAAGATCACATTCTGGTCTTGTGTTACATAACTCGCTTTATGAGGATGGACCCATAACTCATTTGTGGTATATTTCCTGCCTTATGCAGCCATGTGTGTAATGAGGAATCATACGTCTAATAAGCTGAATGAGTTACTTGAAGCAAGAATAGTTTGAAAGAGCCACACCCTCACACACATAAACACACACACACACACACACACACACACACACCCTCACACACACAAACACATGCATGCATGCATGCACGTGTCACATTGTGTGTGTGCATGCAATTGTGCATAAATGTCTGTGTGTGTTTGTGATGATGTAATATACATTTTATGCTGTAATTTATGAAATAATTAGGTCAGTTACTCTATTAGTATTTTAATTATTATTATCATTGTGTTTATTATTAGTGATGGTGGTGGTGGTGTGTTGGTAGTGGTGGTGGTGTGTTGGTAGTGGTGGTGGAGGTGGTGGTGGTGGTGGTAGTGGTAGTGGTAGTGGTGGTGGTGGTAGTGGTGGTGGTGGTAGTGGTGGTGGTGGAGATGGTGGTGGTTAGTAGTGGTGGGGTTGGTGTTGGTGGTGGTAGTATGGTGGTGTGTTAGTAGTGGTGGGGGTGGTGATGGTGGTGGTAGTATGGTGGTGATGGTGGTGTGTGGTGGTGTTGGTGGTAGTGGTGGTGGTGGTGTGTTGGTGGTGGTAATATGGTGGTGGTGGTGGTGGTAGTGTGGTGGTGGTGGTAGTGGTGGTGGTGGTGTGTTGGTAGTGATGGTGGTGGTGGTGGTGGTGATGTGTTAGTAGTGGTGGTGTTGGTGGTGGTGATGGTGGTGTGTTAGTAGTGGTGGTGGTGGTGATGGTGGTGGTAGTATGGTGGTGTTGTTGGTGTGGTGGTAGTTACAGTGTTTCCTTTCATAGTGGACAAACATTTTTAACTCCCGTTTGTGTTCATCAACACTGCGTATGTATCACACCTCTAACAGAGCTGCAAACTAAAGTCTGACCTTCAGAGCACCTCAGATGCTCTTCTCAACTACATTTACGTTTTCAGATTCTGAGATTATTACCAATCTCCATTCATGAAGGAGTGTACTTTCAATCATATTTTAAATATAGATCAATATTTGACTGTATTTGACTTAAATTCCATCAGTAACAGTAAACAAACAGATCAAGCCTGGTAAGATGTGAGTTTTTGCCTTTGTCAGAAACAATAGACCAACAACATAGACCTCAACAGTTAGGAGGATAATTAGAGATTATTCATGGCCCACATCCTTCTTTGATTTTTAATCTGGCAGTTGTCCCAGACGCCCAATAATTACAACCCTGATAAAATTTCACTTGACATTAATGGAGCCCAGGCCAGTGATTTATTGGAGTGCGCTATGATTACAGCACTTTATTACAAACATTTGGATTTGCAGTTTTAAATGATCCCAGTCATTATCAATATCAATCACTGTTTCTAAAGTCTCAGTGCATCTGAAGAGTGCACACTTCACTCTATCACGCATTCAGAGCTTATCATATTAAAACTTATTACACTGGGTGAAAACCAGAGAGACATAGAAATGCATAAATCTGTTCGTTATCTACCAAATGCTTTCATTAGGTATTTTTTTTTATTACATTACAAGTAATAATGTTCTACCATGAAGTAACTGAATGGCAAAGATTGCATCCATTCATGTGCTGTAGATTTTTAGGGAATAGAAAATAAATACGATGTCTTAGTAGTTAAAAAGCACTGCTGTAGTTTATCTCCGTAATGGTAAAACAATCATTCAGTAAGTCTAGTATGGCCTGGATCATCTTAAATGTATAATTAAATCATTTTAAATTTGTCAATGTCTTCTCAGAAATCATGGAGAGTAGAGGAGAGGAGAGAGGAGGAGAGGAGAGGAGGAGAGAGGAGGGCAAGACTTTTGGGCAAGAACTGGAAGAATATTTTAATAATTCTACACAGAGAGTAATGTAGAAAAGACCCTGTCCCCATGACCACACTGAATTCATTTTGATCCATTTTTCCTTTAGTACACAGTGACCTAATTTTAAAAGCTAAGTATGTGTAATCTTCCCAGACAGAGGTGATCAGAAAACACTTGGTTAAGCAGAACTATTATAAAGGGGCAAAGATTCATTCAGATTCATCTGGCAGACACACAGCTGGCCATATTTATAGATTAGCCTTAGAGCAGAGAATCACATGCTAACAGTTCATTTTATCTCTTATTATACTGTGTGCTCCATCAATCAAGAACATTCTTACATACTGAGATCCTGAACTGCAGACAGCGTTGCTGCTCCAGAGACCATGCGCAGTATCATTTTGTCACATTTCTCTCTCCATATTAACTGACTCCACTGGTGTGGATGTATAATACTGGATGTGTATTACAGTACAGAGACACGTCGTGATGTTTGTGATGTCCTACATCATGTCTGCTACATGTCCTTCAGAATGAGACACAGGACTGCTGAACTGAAAGTGTGTAACCTTAGTTCATTGTTCTTAAGGAACATAAAAGTTTGTGATGGTGTAGACCCACAGTCAAATGGGTTTATACACCAGAACGTTTTTACCCACCATGGATCTTATGTTCTCATTCCTCCTCTCACATCAGAAAACCCTCTGAAATTACACATGAAACCATTTCCGTTACGTTCAGATTAAGCTTGTGAAAGCGAAAAGACTCTCAGTTTGTTCTTTCTGGTAGAAAAATCACAAGTGAGACCGATTTGTGAAAATAAGGGAACAAAATCCTACAAATTAAACATATATTTGCCTTTCTCATGGTTCTCTGAGGGGTTTGTTGAAGCATAAGCTTTTGATCCAGATCATATTTCACCTAAAGCTTGTTTGGTGTGTGTGTGTGTGTGTGTGTGTGTGTGTGTGTGTGTGTGTGTGTGTGTGTGTGTGTGTGATGCTACAGATGGCGTGCCCTTGTCCTGGTGGCTGGACCGTACTGGTGAGCGGCGGACGTACTGGGGTGGCTTCCTGCCTGGAGTCCAGCAGTGCTCCTGCAGCCTGGAGGAGACCTGCGTGGACATGAACTTCTTCTGCAACTGTGATGCAGACAGAGACTCATGGTACAGTAGCGACAGGCAGCTGGGTGTGTCTGCGCACGCACACACACACACACACTCAGTGCAGCGAGGGTCCACACATCACTGTTTAGTGTTTGGTTGTGGTCTGTCCCTCCTGTCCTGTACCCTGTTCCATGTTTCTCTCCCCTTTAAAGCTCTAAATCTCCAGCAACTATAAACAGGGCTGCATTCGATCTGCTCCGTAATTTATCTGTTTAACAATTTGTTCATCCATTTTATCCACTTAGTACTATACAGCTTACATCTATCTTCATATTCAATACAGTAATCAGTGACAGAGGTGGATTACTGCTGAAGTAAGACCCAATTTAGTTATTTATTTTTTTTGTTTTTTCTTATTGCTCTCAGGGAAAACGATACCGGGATCCTGTCGTATAAGGCAGACCTGCCTGTGAGTGGCATAGCAATAGGGGACACAAACAGGCTGGGTTCTGAGGCCATTTATAGCATTGGACCACTGGAGTGCTCTGGTGACAGTAGGTGATATTTTCTTTTCTACTTTGCTAAACTTGATGATAGGACGTATAATCTCCTGCGCCTAATTAAAATCCAGCTGTGACTCAAATGTATCCGGTACGAGGAGTCCTGTGAGAAATCACTCTCTTCTCTTTCCCCTCAGAGTCTCTGTGGAACGCGGCGTCGTTCTACGAGGAGACGTCGTACTTGCATTTTCCAGCCTTCCACATCGAGTTCTCGTTTGACATCTCCTTCTACTTCAAAACGGGAGCCCCCTCAGGGGTCTTCCTCGAAAATCTGGGTCTCCGTGACTTCATCAGAGTGGAGCTGAGCTGTGAGTGTATCTCCTCAGCCTAGCTCTGCAACCTGCCCATCGCATGTTCATCAATAATGCACACTACACCCAATAAGGGAACTTCACGAGACATTACCAGCCCTGTCCTTGCTGTCCCCCAGTGCCTGTCTTCACTCTGTCCCAGTGTCCAGTACAACTATCCCAGGTGTACTCTATACCTGATTTATTCCAGTATAACTGTCCCAGGTGTACACTACACCTGATCTATTCCAGTACAACTTTCCCAGGTGTACTCTATACCTGATTTCTACCAGTACAACTGTCCCAGGTGTATTCTATACCTGGTTTATTCCAGTACAACTGTCCCAGGTGTACTCTATACCTGATCTTTTCCAGTACAACTGTCCCAGGTGTACACTATACCTGGTTTATTCCAGTACAACTGTCCCAGGTGTACTCTATACCTGATCTTTTCCAGTACAACTGTCCCAGGTGTACACTATACCTGATTTATTCCAGTACAATTGTCCCAGGTGTACACTATACCTGATCTATGCCAGTACAACTGTCTTATATGTTCCGTATATCTGAATATTTTCCAGTACAACTGTCCCAGATGTTCAATGTGCCTGATTTCATTTTGTGCAGGAGACTGTGACAGAGCAAAAATGACCCTAATGAAGTATAATGCCATTCACCATGTGTACAGCACAATATTTTGCAGGGCTTAATGTTTTCTATAACTCAGTGCCTTAATGCCTTGATAACTGACTGATGAGCTGCTTGAGACAGCTAAAGTGGGGAAGACCAATGTGTGTTGTCGGAGCTGGAACCTGATTTATTTTTGCGTGTGATATGGATTGGCGTGGTGGCGAGATAAAGTCTAGGATTATTTTATCAGCCTTGCAAATCTACTGAGGCACTTCAGCAAACCCCTAATTTGAAGAACTGTGTTTTGAGCTTGACAGTCTTTCCAGCACGATGCTGAATAACACGTCCAGATCTGCAAAATCACAGACATGGTTTGAATTTAAAAAGTCAATACACCTTCGAGCAGGGAATACAAAACAAGATTAGGCCGATATGAAACTGGGTTTGCTGTTTGGATTTCTGAAGCTGTCTGGTAGCACATCTTTGTCTCAAAAGCGAGAATCACTGCCACGTCAATATTTGTCAGCATATATAAGGGATTTACCAACCATGTCCCAGCCTGCATGTCCCAGCCTGCATGTCCCAGCCTGCATGTGACCCCAGCATGTCTCAGTCAGCATGTGACCCCAGCATGTCCCGCAGTGCAATATCTCAGCCAGCATGCCCTGCCTATTATGTCCCCCAGCATGTCCCCCCCCAGCATGTCTCGTCCCATTCCACATTATCATCTTTAACTCCCGCTGCACTCCAATCCCCGGAGCCCTCGTATGGAGGCGGGACTCATGGCTCTTATGCCCCTCCCCCAGCTCCCTCCACCGTGACATTCTCCTTCGACGCGGGCGACGGGCCGGCCGTCCTGTCCGTCAAATCCCCCGTCCCCCTCAACGACAGGCAGTGGCACTGGGTACGGGCTGAGCGCAACGTGAAGGAGGCGTCTCTACAGGTGGAGCAGTTACCGGTCCGCTTCCTCCACGCCCCGGCTGACGCTCACCTCCGCCTGCAGCTCAACAGCCAGCTGTTTGTGGGTGAGCTCGGACCCTGGAGAACAGGGGATGGGTCTTCATCATCTCACATGCACACTTTGTAGTGTTCTTGCCTGGGAGTTTATAGCTGGATGCTATATTGTTCGTGTAAGATTCTAATTAGACATTGCATGCATTATAAGTAATCAGGTTATAATTATAATTGATTTATAATACATTCATAAATCATTCATTATGTGTTATAAACTCAGAGCATATCTGGAGAGTGAGAGGTACAGTAGTAAAAATATTTATGAATCATTATAAATTCATTATTATGAATAAGCTTGATTTATTATTTATAAAGTATTTGAATGTTTTTAATGTGTGAAATATTTCATACTCATGCATTTAAAATGGTACAGAACTGCTGAATTAAAATCAAACTACTTCAAGGACTTTTTAAAAACACCTTTAAAATTTGATTTCAAGAATTTTTTTTTTAAATAAAAAAGTAGTAATCTGTGTAAAAATAAACACAAGGACAAAGTTCTGCTTTGAAAATATTTAGGTCCCATTAATGAGATGAACTCATGAGCAGGAAATGTTACTAGACAAAATTTTGCACATCTCTGTCACAGGACAAAAAGTTTGAGATACTTATGATTGTATTCTGGAAACAGCAATGAAACGTTACAAACAGGAGAAATAATCTGCAATTAACAACGCTTTTAAAGGAACATAAAATGCCAAATGAATATTTCATGAATGGAAAACCAATCTATAATTGATGACCTGATTCTGGGCCTCTGTAGGCATATCTGGCGGCCATTTTTTAAATTCCTCAGATTCCCGACATAGTCCACTATAAAACTAGATATCTCAAGTTGTACATATAGGAAAATTATCATTCATGACTCAAACTGAAGAAGACAGTTGAGGGAACATATTGATTCACTTCAATACCATATTCCTTGGTTTGTTTTATTTTAGAACCTCTATTACAGATGCTAATATGCCAGGAATGTCAGAAATGCAGACTTGACCTTGAGCATCACAAGCATGTATATTCACATAGCTCCATTCCATTCAGTCTATAAATTTGAAATATATTTCGCTATGGTCTTTTCTAATAACACAGAAAAAATGGAGCAAATCCATGCAAGCATTGCAAAGTTATTCCACTTTGTTCCAAGGAATGTCAAGTTCAACATTCCAATGTATGCCACACCCAGTACACACCCTTAGCCAACCAAGCTAACATGCTAACAAATTCCATACACGAAACCGATGAGCTATTTCAAACAACAACGTTGCACATATTACAGAAAGACCAGAAAATTCCAATGAATAAATTCCATGTCCAATTATGAACGTTATATGATATGACATTTATGTCCAATATAGTCCGACAGGCTATGCCAAGCTACCGTAGCCAACTCCGGTAGCATCCGACACGATACAGAGTACTCCAGCACTCAAAAGCTCCAATACTGTCTATAATCTAATGTTTAGTATTAGAATATATAATTTGTACAATATCGCTTATGAAAAATTATCAATTTTTACTCACGAGTACACTGAGTCGCGTCGTAGCGGGTGTACGGTCTCACTTCCGGGTTGGCGAAAATTCCGAAAATTGCTCATATATTCCACCAAAAGTAATCCTTTTATTTACTGTGATGTTCAAAAGTATCCACAATCAAAATAAAAACGAACAAAATAATCCATGACTGCGTCAGTTTCGCCGAATAGTGTGTTCTGGGGAGCTTAGCTTAGGTTAGCAAAGGTTAGCTTATGTTGCTATGCTAGCGGACCCACATTGGAAATCACTGCGCGCTTTGCGAAGGTTCTTATAAAAGAAATAACCCACCAATCATGGCACACGAGGGCTGGTTAGCTTCAGAAGGAAGTAAACTATTGGTTAGAACAGCTTTCAATCACTCCTAAGGCGCCAGATTGTCTCAGTAGGCTGATTGATGAGCCCACCTCCTCCCTCCCCTTCGGACCTCGCCGGTGAGAGGTTGTAAAACCTGTCACTCAAAGTCACTCCCCCCCTTCTGACCAATAAAAACCACTCAAATCAAAGCAGAACCGCTGCAGCTTTGTAATTAGAGGACAAATCAGCTTTCAAAACGCTTCGGTGACGCGTAGGGGGCAGATTTGTCGGAGCGGCTCATCCAGGAAGTGGATTACGCACAATTTTGCAGTGAGGTGAGCAAGCTTTTTAAGGTACTTAACCACAACGGATCTACGATGTTAAGGTCTTAAATTAAAGCCTTATTAGTATACGATTTTACGATTTGTAGGTGACAAAACATTAAGACATTTCACATCATAAATATGTTTTTTAAACGGATATGTTGGGAGACCCCCCCCCCCCCCCCCCCCGCGAGGTGCACTTTTGTCGCCAACTTCAAAGCCGGATATCTCGCGATCGGCTGCACGTAGACGTCTAAAACTCGGTAGGCATGTAGATGGGATAGGAAATTTTGAATTTATCGCTTTTATTCGGAGATTCATTAATGTTTAATATGTTTTATAAGGCCCTAAAGGAGCTGGGCCCGCCGGCGGGCCCACTAGGAGGCGCTTCTGCAGAATACGGTGTGATATTTTTATTTTAAAGTGCTTCGCAGTTCTGGGTCTTGATTGCTCATGAACTACCTGCTGACTGTGTAAAAAAAGTGTGTTTAACCAGACGGGGAGGAACAACAGCAGCGTTCTCCAGTGTTGGGACTGCAGACGTTTGATGGTTGGGCAGTATGTGGCCGGCACTGGTACAGGAGCCTCTCTTTGGTCTTCAGGAGGGACGGCGTCCAGACAGAGGGGCTACCTGGGCTGCCTGCGTGCGCTCAGCGTGAACGGGCTCACCCTGGACCTGGACGAGCGGGCCAAGATGAGCCCCGGCGTGAGCCCCGGCTGCCCGGGCCACTGCAGCAGCTCCGCCGGCTTCTGCCACAACCGGGGCAGGTGTGTGGAGAAGAGCAGTGGCTACGCCTGTGACTGCACCCACTCCGCCTATGGAGGACCCTCCTGCAAGGAAGGTACAGTTGTCTTCCTATGATTCCAGTGTCCATAATGCATTACAAGAATATTTACTAAAGTTATAAACTATGCATAATGCATCGTGATCAGAGCTTGGTATAAGCCTCCTTCAGTGTGCATAGATGTTAATAACAACATGCATAATGCATTATAAATAGTGTTTTTCTGGTCGGTATAGCCTTCAATTACAGTGCATTGCTGTGGCATGTCTTTTATTTAGAAAAGGAAGAAAGTGTGAGCAAAAGTAGCAGATTTCTGGGGGAAGATCCAGGTGTAGATCCTTTTGGGTGAAGGATCCAGGTGTAGTTCTTTCTGGAGGAAGGATCCAGGTGTAGATCTTTCTGGTGGAAGGATTCAGGTGTAGATCTTTCTGGAGGAAGGATCCAGATGTAAATCTTTCTGGAGGAAGGATCCAGGTGTAAATCTTTCTGGAGGTAAGATCCATGTGTAGATCTTTCTGGAGGAAGGATCCAGATGTAGGTCTTTCTAGGGGACGATCTTTCTGGAGGAAGGATCCAGGTGTAGATCTTTCTGGAGGAAGGATCCAGGTGTAGATCTTTCTGGAGGAAGGATCCAGATGTAGATCTTTCTGGAGGAAGATACAGGTGTAGATCTCTCAGGCTGTAGCAGGCGAGCAGCAGAGAACTGCAGAAAAGTGCCAGTGGGGATGAACTAGTGTGGAGGAAATAAGAGGTGGATGAAGGTAACGATTGAACAGAATGAGAGAATCAGGTGATGGAATCAATCAATAAGTAGGTGACTGAGAATGTGGTCTAGGAGGGCATGCAATGCATGTTTGTGTGCGTGTGTGTGTGCGTGTGTGTGTGCGTGTGTGTGTGCGTGTGTGTGTGCGTGTGCGTGGGCGTGTGTGCGTGCCTTCCTAACTAGGTGATGTCACTGATGCATTCCTTTGCCATGATTATTTAATCCTTTTGTCTGCTCTTTATCTTTTTATATGTTCTTATTCTTGGCTAAATAAAATGATTTTGAACTACATTTGTTTATGAAACATCAAAATGATTTTGAACTACTTTGGTTTATGAAATGTTCACCTACGTTTGTTTATGAAGTTTACTATAAACTCACATTGTAAGAGCAGAAAGTGGTATGATTTGTGCTGTACATAAATCATATTTCTCTCAATATTGATCAGATTATGTTATAAAGTTGTCAATCCAATGTTTATTTTCATAATGGTTTATATAGACCTGGGTCACTGGGTCACAGGACATTAAATAAAATCATAAATACAGACATGGATGCACATTTTGAGAAATATAAGGCATTTAAGTATCTTTAAAAACGTTGTGGATTAAATGAAGATGTGTCATGGGTAAAGGGGGAAGGTAAGAGGAGGAGAACACAAATACACACATGCAGGATTAAAGATGAAGTGCTTGTGTGAGGCCTATTGGTACACAGCAGATGCAGGCTTGCCTAATTACATAGTATTCAGTGTCAGTAAGAGGATTCACAAGTGGTTTCTTCTTAATGAACATCACAAAAATAATCTGATGAAATATTCAGAGCTTCTCTTTTACAAGATTGTAAACACTGAAATACAGCACTTACTATCGACTGCTCCTGGGTGATATTTGCCTTTGGATTAAAGTCCCACATGTGATGAAACAACATGGCATCTTTTTCAACATTTTGGGGTAATAATGAATGCCATTGTAACCATTTATACCAAAAAGTAAATCGTGTTATCAAATCAGCATTTTCTTCTACAGAATGATGGCAGTGATGTTACAGAAATGGTCTTCAGAAGTCCTGGAGGTCTCTGAGACATGCACTCTGAGTGGGATGTTGAATGCGTTGATGTTTGAAATTCGAAACAAAGCATCTTTCGAGTCAATAAAAGCCCTTCCATCCTGGCAATGCAATAAAGCAATATTGACTTATCCTAACCTTGTTACACGTCTGGAGGTGATGGCTCCTGCTTTATACCTCCATGCTTATGTGGGTGTAGTGTTCTCACTTTAGTCTTTAAACATAGTCATGACGTATTACAAATTTACATAAGACTTTTATATATAGCAAAAAACTTCACACAAAACAATAATGTTTGTATGGCCTGACCAACAGAATTGACGGCGGGACTTAAGTTGGGCGTTGGGCATTAATCTAGGTGTCCACAATAGGTCCACCTGTGTGAAGTTGCAGAGATCTGTATGCAGATTTAGATCTCTGACAAGTAATCACAGGACTAAAGATGAAAGCCAGGCGGTACAGTTCGCCTTTCTTTGGGCTGTCTTCATTTGAACCACCACTAATCTCTGCTGCCTTTATAATGATTTACATATCATTTATAATCAAAAGCTCACCTAAGCCAGCCAAGATAGTTTTAATATATATTTAGCACTTCTGGTCTATTCACACGTCATGTAATGCTGTGAAAGGCACGTTTTTGTTTGTTTGTTAAGTTATCCTTTCAATGAGATGCCAATTTATTGAACTATTTTTAATTTCTAAACTTTTTTTTTAATAGTTAAATACTATTTTAAATTTTTTTACATTTAACTACCATTCTTCAATTTTCAACTTCAGATTATATCTGCACCTTAGCCACTACAACTCTGTCACATTGTCCAATAGAGACGTTACTGATGCTGAATTTGTGTTTCCTTACTCGTTCATCAACAACAAATCTAACCAACGTCATGTCCTTCATCACCCAGAAGTGTCCGTGTCCTTTGAGAGGGGCTCGTCGGTCACCTACACCTTCCAGGAGCCCTTCTCCTTCATGCAGAACCGGACGGCCCAGGTCTCATCTGCATCCTCGCTCTACCCCAAAGCCCGAGAGCACATAGCTCTCAGTTTCCTGACCACCCAGACTCCTGCGATGCTCCTCACAGCCACCACCTTCTCCCACCAGTATCTGGCTGTCATCTTGGCTCACAATGGTAAAGGCACCTCAGGTTTTGTCTCTAAGAACTTCAAGATCCTTCACAACATCTGATGTCTAACAGATACGAAATACAATAACTTGCCTAAGGTTTTGTCTCAAAGTGTATACAATACTAATACTACTGCAACTACTTCAAATATTATTATTATTATTATTATTATTATTATTAATTGCTCAATACATTTACATTGATCAGCCTATGAAATATTCATTATTTTCATACTGATATTCTCTTTCACTAATTACACTGATGCCACACGGCATATCCTTGAAACTACGTCATAATCATTAGTCCTTCAAAAGTGTCAGTTAGCTCAAACAGCCGTGCTGTTTCAACAGTTCCTCAGTAGATGCATGTAACTGCACAGCTGAAGTCATCAAGCTCGATTTATGTCGCACTCAAGTGCCTCTCTAAAGCTCAAATTTACTCATTTGCCTAAACATGAAGCAAGGCTGAGTGTCCATTTGCTTTATTGCAAGTAGCATTTTACGGTTGTGTTTTACACTCTTTTCTGACATCAAACATGATGTCTCTCCTCTCTAACATGCTGTATTCAAAATATGAAGATGGTGCAATGGTGTTGATTACTGATAAAGATAATTTTGCACATGTAGATTTTCAGGGTTTTACAAAGGTATGAGGTATGATGTGTGAGGTATGTGGTATGACGTATGAGGTGTGAGGTATGAGGTGTGAGGTATGAGGTAGGAGGTATGAGGTATAGGGTATGATGTGTGAGGTATGATGTGTGAGGTATGAGGTCTGAGGTATGATGTGTGAGGTATGAGGTATAGGGTATGACATATGAGGTGTGAGGTTTGAGGTATAGGGTATGAGGTGTGAGGTATGAGGTATAGGGTATGAGGTTTGAGGTTTGAGGTGTGATGTATGAGGTATGAGGTATAGGGTATGAGGTATGAGGTATAGGGTATGACGTATGAGGTATGAGGTTTGAGGTGTGAGGAAGCCCTGAGCTTCTCAGCTCTGTGCTTCACAACAAAGGCTGCATTAGATTTCTGCACATGAATAAGAGAAGATTAAAGGGATGTTTTAAAATCAGTAGATGTGCTGTAATCAGTAGCCCAGGTTTGGGGGACATAGTTGTACGTTCTTTAAACAGAGTGAGAGTTTGGGAACATAAGTGTAGTTAACAGAAAAAAGATGAAAAGGGAAACAATGTGTATATGAGAACAGAGATGGGTATACTGCAATCACCACGGCCTTAAATTACCAGTACTGTCCACATTCTATGGTTTTGGGCTGGAAATTGTAAACAGAAGAGGAATAAATAACATAGATGATAGCATATGAGGACAATAAAGAGGGCAGTCATGGCCTAGCGGTTAGGGAACTGGTCTTGTGACCGGAGGGTCGCAGGTTCGATCCCCAGGCCATGACTGAGGTGCCCCTGAGCAAGGCCCTTAACCCTCAATTGCTCACTTGTATAAAAAATGATATAAAAATGTAAGTCACTCTGGATAAGGGTGTCTGACAAATGCCATAAATGTAAATGTAAATGTAAAGAGGTGAAAGTGTGAATTTAGGCTATTTGAAGAACAAAACATAGTCAGAACTGTGCTACATCTTGACCTACTGATTCAGTGATGGCAATGCAAATGAAAAAGTGCAGAAAAACAGAATTATTTCTAAAAGCCAAAGGCATAACCAAACATTTAGGACTTTCAGTTGGAATGGCTTGAAACATAAGTTGGCTTTGTCACATGCATTTAAATACTTTTGCTTAGTGTACACAAGTTACGTCTGACTGTAGTGAACTTTCCCTCATAGCCCAGAATTCTACATTCACTTTTTGCCTGAAATTTAGTACAATCAACGAACATCATAAATGCTCCAAAATGACCTCTCTCTCTCTTTATCGCTCTCTCGCTCTCTTCTCTCTCTCGCTCTCTCTCACTCTCTTCTTTCTGTCTCTGCCTCTCTCACTCTCTCTCTTCTCTTTCTCTCTCTCTCGCTTTCTCTCTCACTCTCTCTCACTCTTTTCTTTCTCTGTCTCTGCCTCTCTCTTCTCTCTCTCACTCTCTCTCACTCTCTTCTCTCTCTCTCTCTCTCCACATGGATTGTACCTTTCAACCTGTATCTATTTCTCTGTTAATTTTTACTTGGCCAATATATTCATTGAATTACCAGGTAACATTAAAATAAATAAATAAAACTAATCACTGCATTTGCTCCACACAGACAGTGTGAAGTAGGCATGTTCATACGCGTCCACGTCCTTCAGATCCGGGAAGTCAGAGCTCCTTTGTGCTAATTCCAATCTCTGGGCTGATTCACGCCTTTGTAAATATTGAAGGATGGTTCATGTGGACGTTATCCTCTGTAATCCTTGACACACAGGCCTAGTCAGGCAGTCTCTCTAGTGCAGCATAATGCGGTGCATTTATTTTTTTAGGATGAGAGGGAACTTTAAAATTGACCCTGTACCACTTGATAATACAACAACCTTTTGTTTCTACAGCAGCTACATGGTGTGCACATTTTTGTTTGTGTGTGTGTGCGTGTGCGTGTGTGTGTGTTTGTGTGTGTGTGTGTGTGTGTGTGCGTGTGTGGGAGGGACAGCTAAGGGTGTATTGACGCATTTAGGACCGACCAAAGAGCTAGAGGCACAGATGGAATTAATATTTATAAATCTTTTAGAGGACTGCTGGGGTCTGGATCGAAAGGGCTATATATAAATGCTTTGTGTCATTGTCTTCTCCCTGGCTGGTCACCATGTTCTTCTGGAATAGCTTTAGATATGTTATGATAACGAAAGCCCAGATGACTTTTGAGACTGTGTTGGTGTGATATCACCAGGGGAGAAGTACTTTTCATACCCCAAAATAGTTAACATTTCGCCTCCTTATCGTTACACAAGCCTACAGACAGTGACTGCCATAGTCCTGGCACAAAGTGCCTCAACTGGCTAACATTGAACAGAAGCAAACAGCACATGAAATGCAGCCAGTAACAGTGTAATCTGTTGAGTTTTGGCTCACTGCTAGCCCTCTTTTCATCAGCAGGATTGCTTGTTTTTGTTTTTGTAAAAGATTCCTAATAAATAAGCTCAGGCTGCATGTGGATTAAGTATTAAATTGATTCCCTCCTGTAGGTAGTCTTCAGATCTGGTACCGTCTCCATGAAGAGCGGAGCACCACTGTGTTGAGCCCTGTGTCTACCAGCCTGGCAGACGGCCTACTCCACCGCCTACGTCTGCACAGGGAGGGGCAGGACGTCTACGTGCAGGTCAGATCCTCCTCCGGGGGCCCGCACAGCTCCTGTGACACTCACAACTACATCTGATGTCCCGAACACTGCAGCTATATAAGGCCTCCGTTTGGCTAGAGTCAATTCTAAAATGGTTTGTCATTGTTAATTTTTTTTTGCTGGGGGATTTTTGTGTCAGAGAGAATGCTATCATGTCTGATTTATGCAAAACACATAAGACAGAAGAGAGAAAGAGGGACAGTGTTTATATGTCTCATACGTCCAAATGTGGTTTGTGATTTTCTGTGTCTTTATTTTAGGTTGATGAAGACAACAAAAAATACACCCTCTCATATGATCTAGAGTTTAACTCGATGAGATCACTGACCCTGGGAAAAGTTACTGGTAAGACAATAAAGTTCTGATGGTGTACTAAAATGTTTGAAGCAGGACTGAGACATCTTACAGTACTAGAGAACCATTATTGATTATGAAAACAGCATTAAAATAAAATGGCAAAATTTGTTGTTCTCCTTCTTGGTTTTATCCCCAAGCACTGCAAAAATGTCTGAATATCCACGGAAACGTTCACTTTGTCATTAAGTGAAGGCCAAATCGATTTTTAAGCATACTGTGCTTTTTCTCCATGGAGACATTAATCTTTTATTCAGTAACTCAAAGTGTCTGACTCTTATTCAGGAGATTAAATATTAATTCACATGACAAAACAAGGTTGTGTTCCTCAGAGGCTTTGGTGGCTTTCAAAAGACAACTTTTGAAAAACCTACAGGCTTTAAAAAATGTTCTTGGCAAGAAGCCTCACAACTTTAAATCTTTTGCATTTGCGTCCTGTGCTAAGTCGTGAATACGTTGTCATTTGATTGGTCTTACTAAATGCAACAGAACATTTTGCTGGGTCATTTGAATTTAAATTCACTGCCATTGGAGCCTTCAAAGCAAGAAATGATCACAACCTAAAGCAAACAATCAACGTTTTGTTCTTAGCAGGAAGTGATGCGCTGGATGAACAAGTAGCACACGCAGCGTCCAGAGGGTTCGTCGGCTGCTTTTCGTCTGTTCAGTACAATCACGTGGCCCCTCTGAAAGCAGCACTGTTGAACCGTGGCAGCTCACTGGTCAGCATACGAGGGAACCTGCTGGAGTCCAACTGTGGAGCACTGGCTGATCTATCCACCTCTAAATCCCGCTTAGGTATGTTCTGAGATTACTAATCCGGCAGGGTTTCTTTTAAAGATGAAACTTTGCAGTCTGTTATTAGGTTCACCAACTCTGAAGAATGAAACTTGAGGATTTTTTGATAGATTAATATATTACATTTTTTGTTCCCACTCTAAAGACCATGGGGAAGAGGCGGGTAAAGATAACAAGGCCCATGAAGATGACACCCAAAGAGAATCAGCGGTAATCGGAGGTGCGTTTTATTACCACAATCTGCTTTATGGCACCATTTGTAAGAGTCAGTGAAGTGTGAAATGAGCAATAGCTATCTTACAGGTTCTTTAGTGTTCATCTTTTCTCTTAGCACATTCTATTTTTGAAATGTGTAATGACTATATTGATTATGTGTTGTGTGGTGATAAGGGACCATGGTATTAAAATTCCCTGAGAAACTGTCAGGAGAGACTGGTCTCAGGTGCTTTACTGAATGTTCCTCAGCTAACAGAATTTCCCTTGTAACTTAACAAATTTCCCATGTAAAAAAAATTATAATGGAGAATAAAAAAATAATAAACACAGAAACAAATAAAAGTCCTAACAACCCTTAGCTAGATTTGCTGAATCATGGGTGATTAGTTTTGGAAATTTGCTGATTGAAGTTACAATCAAACAAACATTTTACATGCAATGCTATTCTTTATTCACAGAATAATTCACATCAAACTTGAAATGTAAACTGGGGTAAAAAGCCTAACATTTTGTGTGAGTGACCAGTCCTGAATTTCCTCTGTGGTTGTAGGTGTGGTCACGGCAGTGGTCTTTATTACCCTGTGTGTGGTGGCGGTCATGACCCGCTTCCTGTACCAGCACCGGCAGGACCGGAGAACTGCCAGCATCCAGGAGAAGGAGCAGAGACGAAGCCTCGAAGCCGCTTACAGGACCGAACTCCACCTACACAACTGCACAAGAGACAATATGAAAGAATACTACATCTAATGGATGCACAAAGCGTGTAGCCACTGGTCGATTCTACTTTCGTTTAGTCCTTCTGTACCTATGTGGTGCAGACCTCATCTAGCAGTGGTTACGCAGAGGGGATCCTTCAGAACATCATGTGAAGGAGATCCTTCAGAACATCATGTGGAGGGGATCCTTCAGAACATCATGTGGAGGGGATCCTTCAGAACATCATGTGGAGGGGATCCTTCAGAACATCATGTGGAGGAGATCCTTCAGAACATTATGTGAAGGAGATCCTTCAGAACATCATGTGGAGGAGATCCTGCCCTGGTGGAGTCTGGAGAACGTAAGGATCTTCTGATCTAGGTAGGTCGTAGCTAGTAGATGCCCAGCCTGTTAGCCCCAAAGAAGTGGGTGCAGGTTGTGTTGTATGGTGATGGTATTATGGGGGTAACCCCTGCTTTTCTTGGACAATATCTACCTGAAGGAATCCGTGAGAAGGTTGTTATTTTCAGAGGCTCAGTTCATTCATGTTGGGCTTAAAGTGTTGTCATGTTATGATTCACAAAATCATCTCCCACTACTCCTGCCGGACTGGGCACAAGTAGTTATATCGCCTTCTTCAAGAGGTGTTCAGCAATCACCCTTTTATTTAGTTATTATTACTTTTCATTATAATGTATTTTTTTAAGTATTTCTAAAATGATTACTTCAAATGTCTTTTACACCATATGTAGAGCGAAAGTTTAATAATATTCAAGAAAGTTAGAAGAGTATAAAATCATCATTTTAATTCATTTTTACACACCAGTGAATATAGAAGATGAAGCTCATTAAAAAAAGTGAAAATTGCTCAGAAATTTGACAACCCTTTAATAGACTGTACTTTTCTAAACATAAAGTAGTGTAAAACACTGTCTCTGCAAGGCTTCGTGTTCTGATAAAAATAAGTAAATAAAATAAACGAATACAAAAATGTTATAATGTTTCATGTCATCTGCATAATGACCAATCTTGACATGACATTTTCACTATAGGCCAAGTCCACTCGTTTAATTTGGGAACCGCGCAGGTTGGCACTGTGGTTATAGAATGTGTAGAAAACTAAAGCCAAAAGCTTTAGGATTAAATATATTTAAATTTGGAAATAAGGGTACACCTGAATTCCAGCCAATTAATATAATAATAATATCTCTGATAGGTGGATAATTACTGTTTGCACTGTGAAGAAATAATTGTACAAGAAAATTTACTTTTAAATCTTCATGTTGTGTTGCCATGGCTGCAGCATCACGTGGAGATCTCGGGTCAGTCTCTGTGCTTGTATTTCAACATGAAATCCTTCAAAGAAACGTTCCTGTCACAGATACAACAAATTACATATAGTCCTCGGAAATTGAACCTGTTATCTGTAGCAGTAGATCCAGTGTCCTTGTTTCTGAGTGATAACATGATGAGCTGTGTCCTCTGGGACCCTGAATTTGACCAACATGACTGGCACTCAGGCCTAAACGAACAGATGTGGTGCGTTTGACCAACGTGTCCTTCAGGCAGGTCAATGGGATGCTTGCATTTACTCAGATAATCTATTCTCACAATCAAACTTACATTTTTTTTCATATTCTCACATCATGTTAAGGTTGTTTACTTACTTATTGTCTTTTTTGTTTGTTTTAAATGGAAGTGTCCTTCAATTTTTTTTTGTGAATCTTTTATATGTCTATTGATACTGGTTATTTTACAGGAGCCTGTTTTGTATAATTGTACAGCTATATTGTAAATATATGTTTAATAATAAAAAAAAAAGATTTTTTCAGCACTTTGTCAGTGAATGTACTCATTTATCAGTGCAGTAATATATCTGCAACAGATTTATATTGTTGTTTTAACATTTTCTTTAAATCAGTGGTTCCCAAACTTTTTCTGCCGTGCCCCCCTTTAGTAGATGAGAATATTTTTGCGCCCCCCCTACACACACCCCCCCCATATTGACACATGTGCACATGTTTTACTTCCAAGCTCCGCGCCCCCCCTGCAATAGCTCCGCAGCCCACATAGGGGGCACTCCCCCCACTTTGGGAACCACTGCTTTAATTTAATTGACAATTTGTCAATTGTGATTTTTACACCCCAATCAAAATTTGTCCTCCGCTTAAACCCATCTGTGCAGTTAGAACACACACACTAGTGATTACTAGGGGGCTGTGGATCACACGTGCCCAGAGCGGTGGGCAGCCCTAGCCCGGCGCCCGGGGAGCAGTTGGGGTTAGGTGCTTTGCACAAGGGCACCTCAGTCATGGCCTCAGGTCTGGGAATCGAACCCACGACCCTCCGGTCACAAGACCAGTTCCCTAACCGCCAGGCCATGATTGCCCCTTAAATGAAATCTCTGGAAATTCTTCATTACAAAACTGTAAATTGTTGGTAACATCAAGTTTTATAAGCAAGAATTCAGACAAAAGGGAAAAAAGTAAAACTATTTAAAAGTGTTATAAATACGCTGCTGCTCCCACACTTGTTGCAGGAGGTCATTTATTTGGATGGTTCGTTTCTTATAAACTCTGGCTATTTATTGTCAGTCCGTTGTTATGGAGCTGAGTCATGTGACACCAGGTTCTATGTTCTATTTTCTGTGCTAGTTTCATTCTTCACTGTGTGTTAGGGTTGGTATACACGGCAGTGTTTCCCAGTCTGGTCCTAGCTTCCCCTAAACTGCTCTCCAACACACCTAATCCCACAATCAGCTAATTAACGAGACCTTCCTGACATGAAGCGGGTACGGTAGAACAGGACAACACAAGAACGTGTAGAATAGGCATCAGAAGGACCGGCATCGAAAACCTGTGATATATGGGATATTTGGATATATTGGATACAGAATACGTAAAAAAAAAAACCAGTGGCAATAAAACACCAATCAGTTTTTCAGGCAAAACCTTTGTGCAAATGCGCCTTGCAGAAATGAGTTTTCAGACCCTAATAGAAAAAAACTATTTACACCACATTGAGAGATAATTGGCATGCAGTTGAAACAAAAATGGATCGCATATCTTCAAATTAAATGCATACCATGCTTCACGTGCCAGGGAGTTCAGTTTCAAAACACCCTACATGCCTGAACATGTAAATTGTCTCCATTGTATTTTACATAGATACCTAGGAGATGTTAGGGTCCATTGCAAATATTTTCCAAAATTAAATGCAGACATTGGCCCATCTCACACATGCAAAATGATAGGACAATGATAGATGTTCCACCACATGTACGACTACAGTGAATGCCAGAGTGTCAACAGAGGTTTTGGTTGGATCTCATCTAAGATCTACAGTACTCAACTAGTGGGAGTTTCAGCCTTGGAACTTTCTGCTGACTGACTTTTGATTCCATTCAAAACACAAAATGCATTCTGTATGTCCTAGATAGATGACCACGTCTGTGTGATCCTCCACTTCCTTCTTTAGCTGGTAGAATAAAACAGTTATTAAAATAATTGTAATGAGATAAGATGCTATTTGTTCCAGTTTGCAGTCATCTGCTACACTACATCACATCTTTATTTGCTGTCTGCAGGAGTAGCCTTCCCACTTCTTTCTAACTGCTGAGTTTTGAAATTCCACAATTCAGCAGTTCAATGTCATAATCAGTTGTTCTGCCCTTTCTTACACCACCTGACTGCAAATGAATGCGGAAACATTTCTAAACCTGCTCCGATTTCTCGAGTGGCGCCTGAATCAGCATTTTTTGTTCACGTAAAGATCATTCTGGAACATTGTGCCACCTGTACAGTATCTGAATTCAGAAGTGTTCAGGTTATACTATTCAGCAGTTTTGTCCTTGATCCATGTATTGTTTCCATCTGCAATGTCCATGGGCTTCATATCAACAACAAAGAACTCAACCTCCTGTAATCTGAATTAAACAATGACAGGGACTCTGTGTAAGCTGACTTCTCCCCTACATCCTCATCTTCTGCAGACATGTCTCTGTTTTGGCTGTGGACATCACCAGAATGTAGGAGGATAACTGTCACAGGCGTAGTGCAGACTGTCTGCTTCACTCTGAGCAGCCTGTAGGCCGTAAACAAACTCTGGTCTTTATCTAAGCTCTCCGCGGAGAACCAGCCCATGACTAACACCACAATGACACTCTTCTCCTTATCTAGTTCGGTTAATGTGCTCTGGCTTTTCACGATCTGCTCTTTAGACTTATAGTCAGTGCTGTATTAAAGTCAAAAAGATATTGACCATACTGAACATTGTCAAATAGATTCTGAATTTCAGTTAGGTTTTTCAAACGCATTATGAATTATTACAGATGCACTGTATGTACTATAATACTATAACAGTAAGTACTCAAAACATGTTGCCATAAAATTACAACCTTCATTTTATCCCTATTTACTTTGTGTAATCCTGCTCACATGAATGCACTGAAAGCAATGAAACTGTTTTAAGCTTAAATAAATACAATAGTGAAAAATACCTTCAAAAACGGCATATAAAAAATGAATGATAAAATATAATCTTTATAAAGTGTACACATAAACACGTTACGATGTTGATCTGGTGTGTGTGTGTATGTGCAGTGCTGGTGAAGAAATAATCCTAAAATGGCAATTACTGCAATTATAAAAACTTGGGCAATCTGTTTGTGGGAGTCTTTGTCAGCACAATATTAAAGGCACCAACGTTGGACACAGTGATTCTCCCCAGGAAGCAGATTACACTGTGCTAAAAAATAATAGGACTGCAATTCTATGAAATAAAGTCTTATGGATGGATAAGATTGAGCAGTTATGCACCTGCCAGTATGATAAGAAGCAAAGAAACTTTAATGTACGCTGAAAGACAAACAGATACATTTTTGATTTCCTCCTGCTTAGTGAAAATAGCAGAGGTTCCAAGCTTTATTACAAAAGACTTCCCTTCACTGGACGCAGAAAGAGAAAAAAACATAAACAAAAATAAATGTAAAGTAGTTCACTGGTTGTGTTCGGTATCCTGTGCAATCATGGTCTGGAAGTGGGGAACTGGTCTTGTGACTGGAGGGTTGTGGGTTCGATTCCCAGACCTGAGGCCATGACTGAGGTGCCCTTGAGCAAGGCACCTAACCCCAACTGCTCCCCGGGCGCCGGGCTAGGGCTGCCCACCGCTCTGGGCACGTGTGCACCACAGCCCCCTAGTAATCACTAGTGTGTGTGTGTGTGATCCACAGCCCCCTAGTAATCACTAGTGTGTGTGTTCTAACTGCACAGATGGGTAAAAAGTGGAGGACAAATTTTGATTGCGGTGAAAAATCACAATTGACAAAATATGGCACATTTACATTTTACATGCAGAACCTGTTGTCAGAACGGGAGATGTAGGGGACGGAATCTCCCGCGGTTGTTTTATGATGGCGAACCCAAGCGCCTCGTCCGTACACTGAATAATCGCACGAGCGCGAGGGAACAAAGACTCGGCGCGCTGGGTATTCAGTGCTGACGTAGAGGGTGAAACTGAAAGTAATCGCGGAGAAACTCGACGCGTGTAACGGGGGAAAACAGAAAACAATCGCGGAATACTCAACGCGAGAAACGGGGGAAAACAGAGAACAATCGCGGATTAACTCAACGCGTGGCGAACACACAGAAAACCAAAATGAAAAAACAAGGACGCCAGGGAAGGTAGCTGGCTAGCTGGCAAACGCCGCGAGGAACAAAAAACCCTTCCCAAAACCAAAACCAAACGGACAGGAAGAATAACAGCGGGAGGAAAACTTGAGAGAGGCCAGGGAGTGGCGCAGGAGGTAAGAACTCGAATGGACAGGGATACAAACAAAACAACTGAAACGAATGAGAGGCAGGGTGGCGAGACACCGAGCAGAGACAACAGGGAAATGGCGTGAGGTTGACGACATGAAGCAGACAACTCAGCGGTGAGGCACTGCGTCTGTCATCCTTATAAAGACGGGATGACAGGTGAAAGCCATTACCGCTGATTTGTCTGAGGTCTGACTCGCGGGCTCCTCCTGGTGGCAACCGGAGGGGCCGCCCTGGGACCAGCCCTGACACCTGTGACATAATACAAACGAAGGATACAATAATCAGCAGTCAACTGGTATAAAGACACGACATAACGACATATAGACAAACGACCCTCAGGTGTTGGGTTCCCTAATGGGCCACGCTCACTGATGAACACAACTTCACTACAGAAAAACATGAAATACTGCCACTGCTGACTGGGTGGCTGGCACGGGGCTCTGTAGCATCACACCGATGTTTGTCTGACATGCATATTTATGTCTCTGATATATTTCCTATCATGTATATGTATATGTGCCAGATATGTGCCAGATGTGTGTTTGTCTGATACTTGCTAGTGAGCTCAGTGAGAGAGGAGAAGCAGGTCTTGACATTCTCTGAAATCACTAGACCCCCCCTCCCTCCCTCCCCCCGAGACACTTATTTGGAGAAAAGGAAGCATATTTTAAATAAATTACAATGATTTTCTCTAGGCAAATGAAATAAACACATGACAAGCCTGTAATTACTGACATGAAGTCCTCTAGAGTTTGACTGAAGGGTATAACCATTTCCCTAAGCTCCATTTACGTTTCTGCTCTAGGAAACTGAAGATGATGATATGAAAGTATCAATTCAAAAGAAAAAACATATACGAGGCATTTTAGGTTTGTTCATGAGAAGAAAATTCTAACCATTTCTCAATAATGCAAAATTAAATACTATAAAGTGAAACAGTGTGAGATTTTATAAGCTGTAGATTTTATTGCATATTATACAGACTGTGCTGTTTGCTGACTATTATAACTATACTCCCCAAAAATGGACTGCTGTTTGCAGCTGGAATAATTTCTGACTTTCAAGGACCAAAAGCATTTGGCTGTGATGCTTCAGTTCTCCAGAAACTGGTGAAAACTGATGGGTTTCATTTCAGTAGTTCATTTAGAGAAATCAGTGGAAGTGTTTGTGCTGGTGTCCGGTGTCGTTTAGGATCTGTGGGTCTCGTCACTGTGGTGAACATGCTTCCTCTCCCACTAGCACGTGTGCAACACAAGCTGCCAACAAGTAGAAACCAAGTTAGGTGTCGCTTTGCACATTTGAATTGTTCCTGTGCTTCTGATCATATACCAGCTTTGCCACACTAACACAGACTTTGACATCATCGTTATGACAGATGTATACATTTTTCAGTCTCACTTCATACAAGGACAATGTTCACAGGGCTGCCTGGCATCTAAATAAACCTACATCACACATCGATCTAGAATAGACATTAATCTAGACTACATGATCTTGACTGCATCTTCCCCTCTGCTTTTTGCATATTCTCTAAGATTATTAGCGCCAAGGTCTAAACAGCATCTCAAAACCAGCCTTGATTCCCCCGGAATGGTTCAGCTGTGACTCAAACCTCAACAGAAAGGACACACCTCTGCAGAAAAGGACACACCTCTGTCATGATAACAGCCCAACAAAACAAATAAGAAAGGAAATAAAAGTTGAACCTTAAAGTAAAAACCTTAAACACGTATTTTGTGCTCTCAGTGGCTGCACTACATTGATCCAGGTGTTCCTTTTGCATGTGATATCCAGGTCAGTCAAGGTCCATTAAATCAATTAGCATACACCACCTTCACCTCCTGCGACCCTATTTGACTGTGGTGCAACTATGCAACCCATCTGTTCCAGGATCAGGACGAGGACAATTACAGATTCATTAATTGAGCCATTAATTCAGATCGGTAAACTGCTAGAAGCCTTTCCTGTAGCCCTCTCTCCCTCATTTGTACACTTTTAAACATTTTTCCCCTTCCACTACCATCCAGTAGAGAGAGTTAAGGGCCCACAGTCATTGTGATTCGTGTGTGTCCTTTACTTTAAAAGCTGAGATAGATATTATCCTCCAGATTCTCCACTTTCTTGTGCAACTTGATGGATTTCTCATAATTGTTAAATATTTACCAAAACAACTTTGGCCGAATTTGTATTCAGTGCATTTTCCAAATATTTCACTTCGGAAAAAGAAAGAAGTGCAGAGGAAGTGTTGTGGTTGAGTGCTGGAATATATGTTCCTCTTATCTGCACTGTGCCTAGATATCAGGATATCACATCATCACTAGCATTAAACCACAGCAGCACGCATCTAAATCAAAACATGGCAGCAGCCGCTAATCTCAAAACCTTCCAAAGTGGCCAATGTGGGCTGCTACATATGTGTGAGGGTATATTTGTTATGCCAGGCTTTCTTAGTATATATTAAACACATTAGATGTGTATGTTAGGGCTCTTTGCATATATGTGTGTTAATCATGGCACTGAAACCATTCTCGTAGGCCTCAGGAGTGTTTGTCTTCTCTCTGGACGGCCTCAGCTCATTCCTAATCTGATGTTCCTCTGGTGTTCCTAAACTGACCTTGCTGGAGGTGCTGGCCGGTCCCCTCTAATCTCAACTTGGAAGGGGCCACGGTGACACTCAGTCCATCATGACATCACGAGGATGCTGAGCGTGGATGGAGCATGCGAGGGGAGGGGCCAACATACATCTGTCAAATCATGTGTTAATTATGTCATGTTTACCCAATCACATTTAGTTAATCACCTCATGTTCACCTTGTGGACACCGTGTGCGCTTGTGATTAAAAGTATAAAAGATGAGAGTTCAGAGGGGGGAATTAGCTCTCTGTGACAAACGCCTCGTGTGTATGTAACTGAGATCTCTGGATTAATCCATACTTTGTTAAATAAATCATTGTATTTTATTATCTTACCCAACTGCTTCTGACTTTTATTGCGCTCACCATTTAAGGGTTTCAGAATTTCAGCCACAGAGGACAGCACCAGTGTTGTCCACTTTGGGGTTTTACATACATGCTAGCGTGTATTTGTCTGTGGGGTTTTACATACATGCTAGTGTGTATTTGTGGGGTTTTACATACATGCTAGTGTGTATTTGTGGGGTTTTACATACATGCTAGTGTGTATTTGTCTGTGGGGTTTTACATACATGCTAGTGTGTATTTGTCTGTGGGGTTTTATATACATGCTAGTGTGTATTTGTCTGTGGGGTTTTACATACATGCTAGTGTGTATTTGTCTGTGGGGTTTTACATACATGCTAGTGTGTATTTGTGGGGTTTTACATACATGCTAGTGTGTATTTGTGGGGTTTTACATACATGCTAGTGTGTATTTGTCTGTGGGGTTTTACATACATGCTAGTGTGTATTTGTCTGTGGGGTTTTATATACATGCTAGTGTGTATTTGTCTGTGGGGTTTTACATACATGCTAGTGTGTATTTGTCTGTGGGGTTTTACATACATGCTAGTGTGTATTTGTCTGTGGGGTTTTACATACATGCTAGTGTGTATTTGTCTGTAAGGACAGCACTGGTGCTGTGACTCATGTTCATACGTGTGCTGCTCTCATCCCCAACAGCCTGTCGAGTGTGGCGTTACTGGACTCCGCACGCTCGCACGGCAACAAACACATCACACTAACAACCACCTCTGGATCCAAACCAGGAAATGTTGTGTTATTGTCAGCTTTGTGGCTCAGGATCGCTGCCACGTTGGAGGTGCTTGGGAAGCCGGCTGATCTTCAGGAGAGCTTTAAGACTGTAGCACTGCACCAACGCCAATGAACTCAATGTAAATGATGTGGGAGACTTGCTAGAGGTACATTTTACTGCCATTTGGGATTCACACAGTAATACCCCTAAAACAGAAAATACCCCTGAAAATGCCAGAAAAGTCTCCCAGTATAGAGCTACACACGACTTTTTAAATCGCTTATGGTTTCAGTTAGTGAGTGAGTGCAGAGCCAGTGTGGGTATTATCTACACACTCTGTGTGATTCACTGAGTGATTCATTGATTCATCTTCACTCAAGCAGGGCGTCAAGTGCTGGTGGAGGGAGGAGGAGTGAGAAGCCCAGCCCACATCAGCTCAAGTGAGACCATTTTTTAAAGGCAAAACGTTACAGACCTACTAAAGATCTCTTATGCATGACCTCAGAAAGCTTCCTTGCTGGGAGACTTTCAGCAGCACGTTGCATTAAGTATTTAACTGTGGCAGTAACTCCAGAAGAACTGAAATAGATTCATGAAAACAATTGAGGATCAATCATAGAAACAAAAACAATTGTAGAAGATTGTAATTCCAAGGCTTGTTTGACAAAACAAAAGCAGATGTTTAATATGTTATAAAATGTGTCGACTCAAAGCTGTAGCAAAATTTAGCAAATGCAGCAGCTGTAGTTTTTATGAACGAAACAAGGCAGGTACAAATGTCACTCCCAAAAGAAAACGATGATTGTGTTCTTGGCTAGTGATTGAACACCTCGTGTCCCCTGCCTGTACCACAGTAGTTCTGATCATGCATCCTCACTCAGTCGTCCCTCAGACACAGCAGGCTTTACCTGTCAGATTACACTGCACAACTCCTCGCCAAGATACTTGTCATCTCATGCCTGGACAATTCTGGCTCCCTACTGACAGGCCTGTATGCACCACCAAACCACTACAGATGGTCCAGAACACACCAGTCTAGCCTGCATGCAAGCATCACATATCCCATCTCCGTCCTCTGTGTCACATCAACATCAAAGCACTGGTGCGCTGCCCTCGGAGTGTCTGAGGGGCTGATCTCGCCACGCAGGACACAATCCGTCATGAATGTTTCTATCATGCAAATAAATGCTGGATTTGATCAATAATTGTAAACTGTGTTTTATTGCATTTGTGGCCAGATCAATACTTGTATGCTGCTACTTCATTTCTACCTGTTTTGGCAGTTGCTTCAGAAAAAGGCAAATAAATAAATGTAACATATTTGAAATCCCTGACCTGATAAGGTACTGTGGGTATTTACATATTCATATATTCTGTAGGGAAATAATTATTTTCTAAGCAATTCTAAATGCAGATATTTAGCTGCTTAATGCATATGTTGTAGATTCATCTGTGTGCATTCTCATTTTAAGATATTTTAAGACTAAGTTTATTGATATTCAGTGAACATCTACAGAAACATATTAGCCAAATTATAATAATAATAATAAATATTATTAGTAGTAGTGTGACGGGCAGGGTGAGCGAAATAAAATGGAAACAATCACGCCAAGTCTCAGGGAAAAAGGATGGTTTAATAGAAAAGTGTGCAAACCAAAAACCCGTGACATGATCCAAATTAAGGATATAATGACCAGCGGTCAACTGGTACAAAGACAAGACATATATAGACGAACAAACGACCCTCAGGTGAGACGGATCGCGGGCTCCGCCCACCTGAGGGACGAACAACGCCCACAACCACAGGACAGCTGCCGTTGTATACGGGGGCGACCAGTAGGGGGCCGCCGTACCGTGACAAGTAGTAGTAGTCGTAGTAATATCAATAGGAGATGCTATATTGTTGAATGACTATGTAAAATGTAATGTTATGTGCCATATTTGTCAATTGTGATTTTTTTCACCGCAATCGAGATTTGTCCTCCGCTTTTTACCCATCTGTGCAGTTAGAACACACACACACCCCTTAGTGATTACTAGGGGGCTGTGGTGCACACATGCCCAGAGTGGTGGGCAGCCCTAGCCCGGTGCCCGGGGAGCAGTTGAGGTTAGGTGTCTTGATCAAGGGCACCTCAGTCATGACCTCAGGTCTGGGAATCGAACCCACGACCCTCCGGTCACAAGACCAGTTCCCTACCACCAGACCATGACTGCCCCGTTATGACTATGTGACAAGGCCAGGCAGCTGGACAGAGCTGAGAGTGTTTTAATAACATTTACCATATATTCCAGACAATACAGTAAATAACACACACTTACGAGACAAAAGTCAGACAACAACTAACAAAGAACATGACTTAAGACACACACTTAAAAACATTAGCGGAAACAAGACATGAGTGCAACACGATGATAAACAAGACAAGAGACAGATGAAACGAACAACAGACGAACACACACATGCTAAGAAACACACAAACTTAAAAACATTCGCAGAAACAAATGAATGTATACACAAACACTAATGACCCGAGAGACTCAGGGGTGGACGGAGACAGAACCCCCCCCCCCCACTGAGGGACACTGATGGGGTGAGTAACACACCGAGCTGCAGTGAGGGAGGGTCTGGCAACAGTGAGGGAGGGTCTGCAGTGAGGGAGGGTCTGGGGAGGGTCTGGCAACAGACCTGCCTACGACCGCCTCCCTGGGAAGGGTGGGGGCGGTCCTGTGGGTGCAGCTGTGGGCGGAGGTCCCCTAGGTGCCATGACTGGGGCCAGTGGGATGCACACGGGTTTTAGGAGTGGCTGCAGAGTGCCGGGGAGTGTGCACTGACCTTAGGCGTAGCGGAGGAGTGCGCATTGACCTTGGGTGTAGCTGTGCAGTGTGCTTTGACAGCTGGGCGATGCACCTTAGGAGCTGGGAGGCGTGCTTTGGCAGCTGAACAACGCATCTTGGCAGCTGTTCAGTGAGGCGCCCGGCCTGGCCTGGAGATGGAGGTAGCAGCATCTTCCTCCATCTCTTGATCTGATGGCAGGGTGCACTCCCCTCTCTCCACACCGCCCTCCTCCAGGGAGAGCCCACTCCGGAGTACCAGGGCTGCTCTGAATTCTCCTCTGACTCTGGAGGGCTTCTTGGGGCACTTGGGAGAGCTTTCCTGGTCATAGACTATACCCCAAGGGTTCCTCTTCCTTGGTCCTCTCACACACTGAGACAAGCCCCCCCCCCCCCCCCCCCCCCCCCCCCCCCCCCCCCAGAACTGGAGGTTTGGGATATTGAGTAGGAGAACCCCTTGCTGGCTGCCTGTTCTCCCCCTCTGACCACAGGATCAGAGAAACCAGCCAGCCGGTCCTCCTTCCAAAATCAGGCCACCGTGTCTGAAGCATTCTCTCTCATCTTCCAGGAACGGCAGGCTGGGGAGGACGACGCCTTCTTCACCTTCCTGTCTTTCCTTCATCAAAGCAGAGAGCATTTCATTAACATACACCACTCATAACAGACAATTATACACACTTATGGGACAAAAGTCAGACAACTGACAAACATAGACGCATCCTTAAATACATTAAAGCAGCAGTGACATTGTTGGTGTAGTGTAGAGGGTAACACTGCTGTACCTGGTTGGGATCCCCCATCTGTGCTAGACTATGCAACATACACTCACCGGCAACTTTATTAGGTACACCCAGGGCTTAATTTGAGCCGGATCCTGCCGGAACAGGATCCGGGAACTCTTTCATTTTGAAGCGTGCGTTCCGGGAACTGTCTGCCTCGATCCGGCAAAATATTATACTGCCAGTGTAACAATTTACCCTTGCGTTCCAGCAACGTTTGATTTACAAATTAAGCCCTGGGTACACCTGTCGAACTGCTCATTAACGAAAATGGCGAATAACATGGCAGCAACTCAATGCATGTATGCATGTAGACATGGCCAAGACGATCTGATGCAGTTCAAACCGAATTTGAACGTGGCATGGTTGTTGATGCCAGACGGGCTGGTCTGAGTGTTTCAGAAACTGCTGATCTTCTGGGATTTTCATGCACAACCATCTGTAGGTTTACAGAGAATGATCCAAAAAAGAGAAAATATCCAGATGAGCGGCAGTTCTGTGGGTGCAAATGCCTTGTTGATGAGGTCAGAGAAGTATGTCCACATATGACTACACCGGGTGCCACTCCTGTCAGCTAAGAACAGGAACCTGAGGCTTCAATTTGCACAGGCTCAACAAAATTGGACAATAGAAGATTGAAAAAACATTGCTTGGTCTGATGAGTCTCGATTTCTGCTGTGACATTGAGATGGTAGAGTCCAAACTACATGAAAGCATGGATCCATCCTGCCTTGTATCAACGGTTCAGGCTGGTGGTGGTGGGTCAATGGTGTGGGGGATATTTTCCTGGCACACTTTGGGCCAATTAGTACTAATTGAGCATCGTGTCAACTCCACAGCCTACCTGAGTATTGTTGCTGACCATGTCCATCCCTTTATGACCACAGTGTACCATCTTCTGATGGCTACTTCTGGCAGGATAACACGCCATGTCATAAAGTGTGAATCATCTCAGACGACAATGAGTTCACTGTACTCGAATGGCCTCCTGAGTGACCAGATCTCAATCCAATAGAGCACCTTTGGGATGTGGTGGAACGGGAGATTCACATCATGGATGTGCAGCTGACAAATCTGCAGCAACTGTGTGATGATATCATGTCAATATGGACCAGACTCTCTGAGGAATGTTTCCAGTACCTTGTTGAATCTATGCCTCAAGAGGATTAAGGCAGTTCTGAAGGCAAAAGTGGTCCAACCCGGTAATAGCAAGGAGTACCTAATAAAGTTGCCGGTGAGTGTATATTGTCCTCTATAATGTGTTTTGAAAATGAAGTTGTTTCTGGTAAACAGCACCTAGCAAAATGTAAGTATTCCAGCAACATGACTGTGCTTGATAGACCAGTGCACCACCTACTAGCATGTCAGTGCCATGTCAGTGCCATGTTTCTCTGTTGAGAATGGAATGGCACCTAGATATTACCCAGTCAACAGTGGTGGTACGCAGGGTTGCCAACTTTTGACGTTCGCTTGGAGTGAGATTTTAACCTGGAGCCGGTGGCGAGTGTATTTTGTTGAGCGGGGGGGTGGCGAACGTAAAATGGACATAGATTCAGTGTTATATCGCCGGTGGATGGCGCCAGAGCTAGCGAACTAGTAACGTATTGAATCACATATGTGGATCTGAGGTAAATAAACTGGATATTTTTTTTCGGCGTGAGATATCGGAAGTGTGGCGTGAGAGCGTGTGAAAACGGTCAAATGCGTGTGTCTCACGCTCAATGCGTGAGAGTTGGCAACCCTGGGTACGTCCAGAAGCTAATTTGTAGATATTGCTAATATATCACTTTTACTAATAATAATACCTGAATATTGTTAGCCAAGTTTCAAAACTCTCAAATCAGTTTGAACAGTTACTGTTGGTTAGTGTTCCACTTGGAGAGTTCCCCACCTGACCTTGTACAGAAGGAATTTTGGACCTATTTCAATAGAAAATTAGACATTTTCTTCCACCTAGCTTAATTCGTCTTTGGAGACAGAAGACAGCATGCAAATCCCATCCCTATCCCATCAATCTGGAGTTCAGAATCAAGAACTCTGGCAGATGGCACCGTGTTCAGAGTGGATGTAACCTGAATCAGGCGTGTAGTGGCACTGGGCCCGAGAGGCAGGAGGAAACTGTCAAAGCCCACGTTGACTCTGCGATCTCCACAGAGCCAGATCTTTCATGATGAAAGCATCTGATGTTTGAGCCTGACATCTATATTCTCCAGTGTGACTTTCCCAGGTTCTTTTTTATAAAAACATTTGACCCAGGTAAGCTGACGCAGGGATGTTTATAAGAAAGTAGCATTCTAACATAAGCTAAAAAAAAGTCATATGCAACATATATATTTCAACTTAAAAGTACTGTATTTGTATATTTGCATACAGTTCTGTGTTTGGAAGATTTTGTGAGATGCATTTTGCGTTATAACAACTTCAGTCTAATGTAAAACCAAGAAACCAAACATAAATAAAACAAAGTTTACTGTTTAGTCTCAAAACAAATAAAATAAACTGTTCTTTGCTTCTTTCTTCACCTGCATTAGATAACTCTTAGCAGATCCCCATTACAAGGTTTTTTTTACTAACCTTTACACTTTCAGCTGATGAGACTCCATTTGAATTCTGTGCACTATCAGGAATAATTTGAAGATGACTGGACATTTAAAGATGACATTGTTCACCTGTACAGAGAAGTAAAGCATGCAGGTATAGTTTAAATTTGAGATGAAGAATTGGTTGTTCTGCAATTTTACATATTTTCATCCTGCAATCTGTTTCATCAACATTTGTCAGCTTTTGTGACTCTTACTGTTTGCTGCAACAATTAAAAGTGTCATGATCATGCTGACACCTTTAGTATCCTTTCTTAACACACCTGCCTGGACTCCATTGTTGCTGAAGCCCTGATGTACCCAGTACAGTGCTCAAGCAGTGGCTCGTTTGCTACATACATATTGTTCCTCATTATTGCATTAATTTAAATCCATTTTCATTATCCACTCATTATTTGTTGAAGCTTGTACAGAACACTTTGCCCAGTGTTTTTGGGGGGCAAAGTAATAGCATTTAGTTTTCTACCCTAGTTTCTTTGTCTGATTGTATGATTGCCCTGATAGTGGAGTGGTTAGGACCAACCAGGGGCTTAACTCAAACTCCTCCAGGTGGAAACTTAACCCCCTGTCCACATCAGTGCTCTTGACTGACATCCCATTGGCAAAAGGACAATTTAGCACACAACAATGGAAATGTAGCTATGTGTGGCACTATTCTATATATAGAAGATTTAAAATAGTAATCCTCATTACACCTTATACTGCACTTGTGCCCATGGCTAGTGTTACACAATTTCAGCTTTCCCAGAAACTCTACAATGTGATAAAGTGGAACAATCACGGCTTAATTAACTATGTAGCACTTAAGGTTAGAACCACTTCCACACCTTTCATATATATTAATCTCAGTTCATATTACTTTATGCTATCAAGATTTCTATCCTGTTTCTGCAAAACTCTTCCATATCACCTCTGGATCTGCACAATAACCTTATTACTGTGCTCATCTCCTCCCAAGGGCTGTATTTACGTCTTGTGTTCCACAAAGACTGAGGCCTTAGTGGAGAATGTGGATGTTGCTTTGAAGCTAGGACACATCCTCACCTGCTGAGAGCTGAGGTGTGTTAGATGAACGTGGGAGGTGAATGGACAGGAGAGAAGGAGTGGCCCCATCATCAGTATCCAAGAGCTACAAAGAGTTCTCTGTGGTTTTTAAAGTCAGATAATCTGGAACATCTGCCCAGAAAGAATATCCCTTATCTATCTACCTACAGAGCATCCCAAAATGCTTTGGTGGGATGATCAAGCCCACATAGCATTAATTTCCCTAAAGGCCTGTTTTACCTACAATGCCATGCTCAAGCGTCCTAACCCAGATGTCCAATTCATGATGGAGATTGATGCTTCCGAGACAATAGTTGCACCAACAGCTCCTGAAAACTTACTGTGACAGAACAAAACTTTTAGCCATGAAAACCGCTTTCAATGAATGGACGTAATGGCTGGTGTCTTTCTCCACAAGGATCAGAACTTCGTCTTCTGGTTCTCTCGTCACACCTTTATGCTGATTACACCTAATGTTTCCTTTCCT
The DNA here is from genome assembly GCF_052324685.1 of Brachyhypopomus gauderio. Lineage (NCBI taxonomy): Eukaryota > Metazoa > Chordata > Actinopteri > Gymnotiformes > Hypopomidae > Brachyhypopomus > Brachyhypopomus gauderio. The sequence goes on from NC_135213.1 coordinate 40,091,216, forward strand.
CTCTCTGACACACAGGTGTTGCGCTCATACCTGAGCCCAGCAGGTCTTTCATGGATGGTAGCTTCTCACCTGAAACAACATCACAGCATATATACTATAAATCACTGAAGATAACTCTTGCATTACTCTAACTGTCCAATTGTGCAATCTTGAGATAATTCTGGATACTCAGTTATCATTATGTTCTCACATTGCTAACTTGACTCAGTCATGTAGTTTCCTCTCCTACAACTTCATGGAAAACTTGACCAGTTCTCTACATGGATGCCACTCGTGTTCAGACCCTCGTCATCTCCAGACAGGACTACTGCAACTCACTCCTGGCACGATTTCCTCTCTGTGCCATCAGCTCATCCAGAATACAGCCACACAACTCATGTTCAACCTCCCAAAGTTTTCTTATGATATTCCCTGACTGCATTTCCACCACTGGACCACTGTAGTGTCTAGTATCATATTCAAAACACTCACCTATGCAGAATAATAATCAGAATATACATTTTCAACTTTTATTTTATATACTATTACTGTATGCAATTTGTTTCTATGATTTAAAGTGTGACTTGAGAGGGAATGCTAAATTAAGGTGTATGTGTGTGTGTGTGTGTGTGTGTGTGTGTGTGTGTGTGTGTGTGTGTGTGTGTGTGTGTATGTGTGTGTGTGTGTGTGTGTGTGTGTGTGTGTGTGTGTGTGTGTGTGTGTGTGTGTGTGTGCATTCTAGTGGCCTTGGATACTAGGAGTGTGCCATGCTGTAACCATTGCTAACAGGAAGAGATGAGGTAAACACATTCCTGCACCTGTGAAGAGGCCAGTGAAACTGACTAAAACATCTAGCCCATAGCAGGCCTGAACTCACTGAACATATCTGAGCTATATGTGAAGAGAAAGTGGAGACATCTCCAAGGTACATCTGAACCTATATATGGGTACTGTATGCTGGATCTGTATTTTTTCACTGCATTCTTTTGTCATTTTGCATATCAACATATGTGGGATAAGGAAAAAAATCTGACACCTACAAAGGTAAAACTGGACCAGCTACCATAAATCTAAAAACACTAATTAAGTTAATTAATTAATTAAAACACTAATTAATTAATTAAGTCCTATTCTGCATCCTGCCACCTGAGCTGAGTGTCTAGTTCAGCTCATCGTGAACCAGCAAGGTACAAAAAAGACAAACATCATGAGAATTCTCCATCCTGGAACCCCACGTGCTGTTAATATCAGTCTCCTCGGTTTATCTCCCACAATCCCTGTCTCCTCGCTTAAGATTGTTCATATTTCTGCCCATGTATTTAAGAGCACTTTAGGCACCACTGGACACACCACAGTGTTCACACCCTGTTGAATCTAAGGTGAACAGAAGCTGTATGTAACACTTGGGTAGGGGCATGAGTCCTCAACTTACAACACCCCCATCAGCCCATCCCTGATCACAATTCTAATATGACAATCCAGACTGCATGACTTCAATGTCCTGATGCTCAGGACCTGAGTAAGAAATGAAGGGGGGTCTTATGATCTTTGCAGTTTTGCCTTCCCACACCAGCAGAGGTCTCTATCACATGATTACTGGCACCCTCTCAGCTCACCTGCATCAATATTTCTACTCATTAACCAGTGAATGTTCTTGGCGAATGTTCTTGGCGAATGTTCTTGGTGAACATTCTTGGTGAACGTTTTTGGTGAACGTTTTTGGTGAGTGTTCTTGGTGAACGTTCTTGGTGAACGTTCTTTGTGAACATTCTTGGTGAACGTTCTTTGTGAATGTTCTTGGTGAACGTTCTTTGTGAATGTTCTTGGTGAATGTTCTTGGTGAACGTTCTTGGTGAATGTTCTTGGTGAACGTTCTTGGTGAATGTTCTTGGTGAATGTTCTTGGTGAACGTTCTTGGTGAACGTTCTTGGTGAACGTTCTTGGTGAATGTTCTTGGTGAACGTTCTTGGTGAATGTTCTTGGTGAATGTTCTTGGTGAACATTCTTGGTGAATGTTCTTGGTGAACGTTCTTGGCGAATGTTCTTGGTGAACGTTCTTGGTGAATGTTCTTGGTGAACGTTTTTGGTGAGTGTTCTTGGTGAACGTTCTTGGTGAACGTTCTTTGTGAACATTCTTGGTGAACGTTCTTTGTGAATGTTCTTGGTGAACGTTCTTTGTGAATGTTCTTGGTGAACGTTCTTGGTGAATGTTCTTGGTGAACGTTCTTGGTGAATGTTCTTGGTGAACGTTCTTGGTGAATGTTCTTGGTGAATGTTCTTGGTGAACGTTCTTGGTGAATGTTCTTGGTGAATGTTCTTGGTGAATGTTCTTGGTGAACGTTCTTGGTGAACGTTCTTGGTGAATGTTCTTGGTGAACGTTCTTGGTGAATGTTCTTGGTGAACGTTCTTGGTGAACGTTCTTGGTGAATGTTCTTGGTGAACGTTCTTTGGTTCTGTCTGTCAGGTTCTGAGTCACTTACTGGCTGTGTGTCTGTTCTCAGTTCTGACCCAGTCCTTGGTTTGCTGAACATTTATCCAGGGCTCTCAAGTTTTGAATTCATTTCAGAGTGTGAGAGTCGGTGGCGAACGTAATTGTCGAGCGGGGGGTGGGGTGGGGTGGGGGGTGTTGTTGTTGTATTTCGCGATGGATCAGAGGTAAATAAACTAGATTTTTTTTTTCGCCGTGTGAAATAGGAAGTGTGGCGTGAGAACGTGTGAAGACGGTAAAATGCGTGTGTCACACACTCAATGCGTGAGACTTGAGAACACTGTTTATCTCTTGGATTACAATTTGGCTCTCCATAACTTTAAATAAAATAGATTATGGATTATTAATGAACATGCACTTGGATTAGTCAAACTCTTCCTTTCGAATCTGTGGATTATGAACATGCCATTTAATGACACCATAAAGGATTTGGTTCATTTCCATAATACTGAAATGCACTCACCATACAAATTAGTGTCTTATTGCAGATAATTTGGGAACAGGTGGGTTCATCCACTTCACCAAGCAGTCATGTGACATTTAAGCAGAGCACATCGAGGGTAAACATGAAGGGGAAAAACGAAAAAGAGAACGTTTTATACAGTCAGATGTGTGAAATTGTGACGCTGGGCGGCGGCAGACGGACGAGACACAGAGTCCTTGTTTTCACAGACGTCACTTTTATTTTACTACAAATATTGCGCAATATAGCGCACGAAGAACATCCACTGAACACTGAACGTGTAACATAGACAACGACGAGCACAGGACACTGCGCGAGCGCACATTAAATAGACAAACCACATTAGTCCCACGTGATTACGAGACAATTCACAGGTGAGACTTATTAATCACACGACATAACCCCAACCACGAATATCCACGGACGCAGACAAAGCACGTGGACAACGTTGACACACGCCCAAAAGGGAGGGGCCGGGGTCCTCAACGTGACAGAAATATTTTAAATACTTCATAATTTTTCAAATATTTTTCTTACTTGAAGAAACAAGACTGAATCACACATGAGAATTTAATTAACATGTTTGTGAGAGGTAAGTATTTAAGTCTGTTCAGGTATACATTGTTTCAGTACTTTATTACAAATACATGAACACTGAACCAAAGTTTTGCACAGTATATAGTACTGCAAATATTACAACTCAATTTATGATCATTTTGGAAATAATCTATTCTGTTACAGGACTTCTGTGAATCCACCAGTGTAAGCTTGTTATCAGTACAGCCGATAGCTTACATACAGTAGAAGAATTCATAATGATAAGTTTACACTGTATGTTCGCCACAGACTATGCAAATGTATAGCCTCAATTTGCTTAATTAACTCAATCGTATCATTGACAAAGCTCAGCCAAATGTAAGCCTATTGCCTAAAACACTAATGAGCATCCGTATCTTTCTGAAACCACCCGCTCTGCAATTCATTAACTCTCTTAATTCATGGTTGAATTCAGGAGTATTTAATGTGAACATTCTACATCAATAGACAATTTTGCACTAACTGTGTGAAAATCAGAATTCATCTTCAGATTGAAGCCCTTTCTTAATCGACATTGACACCAGAAAATGTGACCTCAGTTCATCAATATAATTCGGAATTTATAATATAAGTTTACCATAACTCAGTAAGTTAAAATATAAAATAAATGTACTTTAACTTCAACTAAGAAAAACAATTCAATTCAATAATTTCATGTTCTTTGAACACTTTTCATATTCATCCATGGATTTGACACACACACACACACACAAAAACACACACACACATGCATGCATGCACGCACCCGCACACACACACACACACACACACACACACACACACACACACACACACACACACACACACACACACACACACACACACACACACACACACACACACAAACACACAGAAAGATATTTGCCAAAAGGTTTGCATGTGCTTTGAGATGAACATGGTCCATTTAAAACAAGTAAGCATAGCAATGAATCACCTGAACCAACAGCTTTCTTTTGCAACAATCAAAATAGGTAAAGGAGAAGGTCCAACAGGTGTCATACCAAACACAACATCAGAATACTGTAACATGGACACTGTGTGGATCATCAACATTACTGTTTGCAGCCTATCAAGTCTGACATCTGCCATTTTAAATGTTTTCTTCATTTATTGCTTGTGCTGTTTTAAAGGAGACAGTCTACGACAGCCTTTAAAGAAGCTTCTTACCTGGAGTGTGGGATTCAACGTCTTCTACCATACAGCAACAATCCTTTACACACTCGTCTTCAAGTTCAGTGTGCATCCAGTTGTCTATATTGCTGTTAATTTGATTTACTTCTTCTTCTGTTGTGTCTCCCTCGTCTCACCTTCTTGGCTCAGTGTTTTCTACTACTTCTCGATTGTTCCACAAACGCTTTGCATTATGGACTGGGTCAAGAGGAACCTCGGCACTGTGGTGTTCTTTTGTGCCATAATGGACTGTTCACTGGTTCTGTTGTCAACCATTTTAATGGCATTTTCTGAAGTGAGAGCCCTAAGTGAAGTGGCGTCAGAGAACATGACCATCGGTACCATTGCTGGAAAGGAGAGGGCAGCTCTGTTGAATTTTTCTCCGACTACAGTGTTAATTATCACACACCTCCAGATGAACTTCTGGACCATGATGTTTACCTGGGGAGGGACATTTATCTACCTGCGTAGACATATGAAGTCGATGGAGAGCATGGGACCATTTTCCCAACCTCAGCAGCAGAGCCAAATGAGAGTTACGATCATTGGCCTGATCCAGGCTTTGGTTTTCTTACCATGCTGCCTTTGGTCGACAGTGACAGTTCTTTACAAAAGTATAACTTTGTTTGATTTTCCATCAATACTGATTTATTCTGTGCTTGGATTAATCAATTCTTTGTGCTTAGGACTGTCACAGTCTGTCTTCAGGCAAGAAGTGGTGCTTTTGAGTAAAACAGCATGGGACAGGCTAAGATGTGCATGACATTTTGTATGTGGCACTCTAAGGCTTTCAGTAATTACTGAATAACTTAATCTTAGATTATTCTTGCATCACAAATAGCGCAGCATGTGTTCAAATGTTACTCAAAAGTTAGTTTAACTTGATAGTTCCTTTAACATATGATAGCTCCTGTTAATATCAGTTGATATTTAAATGTCTTGATGGTTTAGCCCTTTGTGTTGGTCACTGGCTGTCTGTAGTCATACCTGAGTTTGTCATCATGTACTATTATTTCTCTACGGACATTTTATGTCCCAGATTGGCAAAAATCTTTTCTTTTAAATAGGTTTTAAAATTCTTTTAAATGGTGTAGTTGTGATATTACATACACTTTCTTATGTCTCTGTATCCTTCTATGCATTATGTTACTATGTTTCTGTGTTTTTGTAATTGTATGTCTAATTCAATTCGAATGCAACTCTGACTGACAATGAATGTTTACATTTTTATTGACTGTAGACAATATTTTTGGCAGTTTGAAACATAGAAACAAGAGTTTGTATGTGTATGAAAGTGATTATAAATGTTATTACTTGCACTAATAACCTTTAAGTGGCAATAATCATATTAATCTAGGGTATGATAACCACAAGCCTCATAATCGTAAGACACATAGCAGTTGTATGCCAAGATCGTCAAGTCTGATGATGATTATGATAATTCCACATTAAATGATGTGCTCAGAGATGATAATTAGGTAACAATCAGTTAGACCTACAGTATGTCTTTATGCTATAAGAAAACACTTTGCACTTAATTTGTCATCAGGGAAAACAGTCCTGCGAAAAAAGGAAACATGGAAAGCACAGCTGTTAGGAAAAGAAACAAGAATTTGGAGGATTACCTCACAATTACCAAACAACGATGTTTGCCATCAACAATGAAATCTCCATAGATTATTAATGATACAGAGGGGTATCACCTTTGTTACGGAGTCATTGATTTGGAAAATATTTCCTCTTTTTCCTCTTAATTTTGTATTTAGTTTTTTTGTTTGTTGTGGGGGTAGTAGGGGTAAGAGTGATAAAGTTAAAGATCAGAATACATGAATCACTTTATTTAATAGGTATCACTGTCTTGCAGTATCTGTGGTGTGCAGAAGGCAGTTTGCCTGTGTGTTTGGCTATGTTTATGAGACACAACACGAGTGTCAGGGTCAGATGAGAAGACGGAACAGAACAATTCATAACTGTGACCCAGAGAACAAGACAAACGTAAGGGATCAGGAGAGCCACAGAATAGCAGCTTAGTGTTATGAAATGCGACTTTATTCCAAACAAAGGAAACTCAGGCCTACAGACACACAAGCTAACAAAGGTAGAATCAGACGCGGGTGAATAATACACAAGGAGGGGATACAATGGCAAGACAGAAACAAAACATAATGGGTAAGAGGAAATGTGTGGAAGTCCTGATGATGAAGGGACAAAATGTGACAGCATCACCGTTTTGGCCTTTAAATATTGTTTCAAAGTTCCATATCACCTGGAAATATAATACATTTGAGAAAAACAGCACCATTTTGAACATGTTGATTGTAATAACAAATGTGCAATTTTTAGAAGAAATACAAATGAAAGTTTCTTTCCTCAAAGAATGCTTCAAATGATTAAATGGAGACACGGGTTTGTCAAAGCGGGTTTGTGTTACCCCTAACTCAAAGCGGGTTTGTGTTACCCCTAACTCAAAGCGGGTTTGGGTTACCCCTAACTCAAAGCGGGTTTGGGTTACCCCTAACTCAAAGCGGGGTTATAGCCTTTTGGCTGCCAGTTTGGCTCATGCCACAGAGGCGGTGCCAGAGAGCTCAGTGCAAAGAACTGAGGTCATCAGGGGGGAAAGTACATTGACATGTTAAAATAGCGTTTAAACTGATGAAAAATTTGTTTTTCATTATAAAAAGTTTTGGAGAAAGGAAAGACCTAAGGAACCCAAGTGTACCAGGAAGACGGTACTTATCAGTACCAGTTATCTTGGAGACACCCTCAGGTTCCCACAGACGGAGTTGTTGAAGGACCATGAGCTCCTTCAACAACTAAACATGTCCAAAATTAAATAGCAGTTTCTGTACCTCAAATCCACGTTTTGCTTTTGAATTGAATAGCCAAATTAACGTTATTCATATATTCACAGTCCCAGCACTTCTGGAAGACACTGTGTTGAATGTTACTGTGCTGCCTTCAAAAGGTCAACGTGCTGCTACAATAGATCAGATGATACACCTTAAGCCCAAATGACATATTCACGTAAATGACTGGTCATTATTGACAGCACAGTCCAAACTGCTGTGGAATCCAAAGGTGCGCAGGTTGAATATATTAAGACATAACAAAGCTCTGCAGGTTGTAATTAATCTCTGGAGAGATCATTCAGTGAGCTGCGCTGCAGTAGATGTATGCAGTGTTAATGTTGGATGACTCATAATCAAACCCTTCAGCATATAACTATATAACTCCAGGGAGACTTATATATATATATATATATATATATATATATATATATACATACACACACACAGTGGTGTCCAAAGATTACATACTGTCCAAGAGCAGTTTTACATAATACGTGCCTAGGTCATCTGTATTAGTGTTCTATCATTTTTTCTTTAAAAAAAATTAGATGAAAAATGTTAAGGTCTTTGTGGGCATAGTGCTTGATTAAACAAATATAACAACTAGGTGCTAACAATCGATGCCATTGTTTATAAGCTGATGTAAAGTGTTTACTTGAAACAGAAGCAACTATAGTGAGAACAAAAGTGGATAATGGACAACCCTACTGAAAAAGTTAACAGTTAAAACGTTTTACTTTAAAATCTTACATCATTACATCAGACACGTGGTGACCACTTTGAATGAGCACGGCTTCACCCATGCTGACGGTTCAGGGCAGACAGGTGTTTCCAAATGTGCTGCCTGCGCTATTTTGCACTATCACAAACAATAGACAAAGTTAAGGACAAGAAATGTATGGGTCAGCTATGGAAACTTAGAGCAGAAGACCTGAAGTACCCTCAGGCTTCTGCTGCTTGTGGAAATGGGGAATATGTTCAGCACTGCTCCGAGCTCAGAACTAGCAAACGCCACAGGGACCCTGGTTTACCCATCTACAGTCTGGAGAGGGCTTGTCAGAAGTGGTTTTCATGGAGGAGTTGTGACTAAAAAGCCATGACTCAGAGGGAGAAACACAAACACGAGGGCCACATGAAGTACAGTGGCAGTACGGCCTCTGGGTTGCATGGATTAGCGTGTCCTTTCAACAGCCAAACAGTCGAGCTTCCCTGAAGGTTTTACGCTACATTTCAGCAAATGGAGTTGGTGATTTGGTCACAATAAATGGTCCCCCTCACTGCTGGGAAGTGTATGCAGATTCGTATCCATAAGGGAGGCACCTAATTGGTCCCAAATTCATTCTACAGCATGACAATGACACCAAACACAGCCAAAGTCATGAGGAACTATCTCCAGCACAAAAACAAGGTGTTCTACATCACTGAGTCAATTGGGGATTACATGCACAGACAGAAGCCAGTGTGACTCCCAGAGTCTTCAGAACTGTGGCAAGTTCTCCAAAAGGCGCATCAGCTGAGGAACAACTTATCAACTGAATACTTTAAAAGCTGCACAGTGGTGTGCCTAAGAGAATTGATACCGTTTTAAAAAGCAAAGGGTGATTTAGCTTTCTTGTGGTTACTTCATTTCTGTGAAGTTTATTGATAAATAAAGAGTTTGCATGTTATTACTGTTTCAAGCATCTTCAATTTAAAGTGTTATATTACAAACCTCTGCACTGTAAAGCCCTTCTTAGGCAGAGGGACACAATGCACACCATCTCCCAGCCTGAGGTCACCCTCTGTAGCATCAGAAATAAGGTGAACAGATGGTAGAGCATTTCTGACTGTTGGTTTGCACCAGATCTGTGAAGGATAGAAAGAAGATGATTAAAATAAAGGATAATTAATGTTCTATGGTCCAGGTGACAGTTATGTCTTTTTTCCCCGTGATCTCAAAAAGTAGTAAGGACACAAAAAACGATCTTGGTGTTCCAGTGCAGCAGTATAACTGACTGCATCTAAAATCCCCAGCTGCAACTTGAAAGCCGTTTTCCTCCTCCCTGCCAGTTCCAATATTTTCCAGCTTTTATGGCTGATTGGTTCAGAGACAATATTCATTTCCTGTAAAACAAAAAAAATCCCTGCACATATTTTCTCATTTATTAGTGTAATAAAAACTTAATCTTACCACATATAAGTTTCAGAGTTTATTTATCCACTTGCCACAGGCAAAAATAAAATAAAATATATAAATAAACAGAAATCTAATATCTGGCATTTGACACAGATTCGTATCAAATATTATAGTCTTCCATGTGAATTAGCAAAACTCTTCAAACTAGATTTTCAGTGGTGGACAGTGAGAAGTGAGCCCTGCAGTTTCTCTATCAAACTACTGCACAACAGATCTCACTAGTCATCCATTACTCTCTTATGAAGCTTTTAAAGTTATCTGTGCTTATTTATATTTATATATAACTTGTAAATTAATCTCCTGTTTTAGGGTGTAATTTTTACTCCCAGTTTATTCACATCAAATACCAACCGCAGCATTCCTTTACCACTTTTCCTGGCATCCTATGAAAGTGAGGAAGAAGTGAAGCTTCCTCAGAGACATTTGAAGCTAGCATTGCACCGTGCCACAGAGGAAGATGAAAGCATCCTTTCCATCTAGAGAACACAGACAGTTATTGTCTGAACCCCCCCCCCCCCCCCATCATCAATGGATGGCTGAATCATCGATGGAATTTGAAATCCCAACATGGGAAAGCCTTACACCACTAGACTTTTTAAGATGGGGTCCAGGAATGTTCTCCCATTGTGGTTTACACATTCATATGTACCAATGTCTTAAACAGAGGCCAGTTATGCAACATTTTTGAACTGTTGCTCGTACACACACAGCCTCCTTAAGTGACGGATGGTCCCCTGTCCAGCCTATCATTTAATTTTCTT